>NC_084586.2:3270000-3350000 GCF_033978685.3 Nerophis lumbriciformis
TGGTCCGTAAACCAGGCACGGGTAGATTTTGCGCTGTGTGCAGGCGCCAAGTCCTGTTGGAACTTGAAATCTCCATCTCCATAGAGCAGGTCAGCAGCAGGAAGCATGAAGTGCTCTAAAACTTGCTGGTAGACGGCTGCGTTGACCCTGGATCTCAGGAAACAGAGTGGACCGACACCAGCAGATGACATGGCACCCCAAACCATCACTGATGGTGGAAACTTTACACTAGACTTCAGGCAACGTGGATCCTGTGCCTCTCCTGTCTTCCTCCAGACTCTGGGACCTCGATTTCCAAAGGAAATGCAAAATTTGCATGGTTGGGTGATGGTTTGGGGTGCCATGTCATCTGCTGGTGTCGGTCCACTCCGTTTCCTGAGATCCAGGGTCAACGCAGCCGTCTACCAGCAAGTTGTGGAGCACTTCATGCTTCCTGCTGCTGACCTGCCCTATGGAGATGGAGATTTCAAGTTCCAACAGGACTTGGCGCCTGCACACAGCGCAAAATCTACCCGTGCCTGGTTTACGGACCATGGTATTTCTGTTCTAAATTGGCCCGCCAACTCCCCTGACCTTAGCCCCATAGAAAATCTGTGGGGTATTGTGAAAAGGAAGATGCAGAATGCCAGACCCAAAAACGCAGAAGAGTTGAAGGCCACTATCAGAGCAACCTGGGCTCTCATAACACCTGAGCAGTGCCAGAAACTCATCGACTCCATGCCACGCCGCATTAACGCAGTAATTGAGGCAAAAGGAGCTCCAACCAAGTATTGAGTATTGTACATGCTCATATTTTTCATTTTCATACTTTTCAGTTGGCCAACATTTCTAAAAATCCCTTTTTTGTATTAGCCTTAAGTAATATTCTAATTTTGTGACACACGGAATTTTGGATTTTCATTTGTTGCCACTTCAAATCATCAAAATTAAATGAAATAAACATTTGAATGCATCAGTCTGTGTGCAATGAATAAATATAATGTACAAGTTACACCTTTTGAATGCAATTACTGAAATAAATCAAGTTTTTCAAAATATTCTAATTTACTGGCTTTTACCTGTATAAGAGCACAGTGTAAGGAGTCTGTGCTTTTAAAAGGCGGGGCCTGTTGCCTAGCGATGTGTGACGTCATCGAGGGTTTCAACGGAGCTGCGTTTGTTAGCTTTAGCAGTTAGCAGCGTGGTTTGTCAGCTCTTTCGAATCTTTTCACCGGATTGTGTTAATGAAGAGATTGAATGTGCTTCCATGGCCGTCATATCTTCTTGTCAACAAACGGGGTATTGTTTGGATGACGAGTCGGTCACTTCAATCATTGATTTGTTTTTCAATATTCCCATCGTATACATGTGCGCATGTTTGTTGTCTGCTATGTCACAGTGTGACGGTGCCTCTTGCCGTTTGATATCAAGTTCATTTTAGTGCGATACTGCTGCTTGCTTTCACCGGTTAAAAGATATTTCCTGCATTGAACTTGCTGCACTTATGACGCCGTCTTGTTGTCGACTATAAAACCACATCAAAAGTAGCGCGTCACGTTACATCAAGCTGTCGCTAACGCCGTTGCAATGGACCTGAAAGTAATTAACAAGATTACTCGTTACGAGTGAAAATAACAGCGTTATTATGAACACTGACAGCGGCGAAGCTAACTTCAAACGCTTACAGTCAACTCAGACGTCATAAAGTCGTCAAAGCTCACCTTGAAAGATTCTCACAGAGCAAAAGAAGGTAAAAATAACATGATATTTCTACTTTTTCAGTATGAGAAAAAGTTATGTTGGGCTTCCACTGTTGTATCTCATTGCCCATAACTGTGGTGCGTTCAAGGACCCTCAATTACATTGCCCAGTCAGCTCATACACTCTTAGAAATAAGGGTTCCAAAAGGGTTCTTCTACAAGGGCTGAGGTTCTAACTGGAACCATTTGCTTCTGAAAAACCCATTCCCGAAGAAAGGGTTTTTATTGGTATTCCCTGCGTGGGTTCTAGATGAAACCCTTGAAATACGAAAGGGTTCTTAGTGGAACTCCCTGTGTGGGTTCTAGATGAAACCCTTGAAATACGAAAGGGTTCTTAGTGGAACTCCCTGTGTGGGTTCTAGATGAAACCCTTGAAACATGAAAGGGTTCTTAGTGGAACTCCCTGCGTGGGTTCTAGATGAAACCCTTGAAATACGAAAGGGTTCTTAGTGGAACTCCCTGTGTGGGTTCTAGATGAAACCCTTGAAATACGAAAGGGTTCTTAGTGGTACTCCCTGCGTGGGTTCTAGATGAAACCCTTGAAATACGAAAGGGTTCTTAGTGGAACTCCCTGTGTGGGTTCTAGATGAAACCCTTGAAACATGAAAGGGTTCTTAGTGGAACTCCCTGCGTGGGTTCTAGATGAAACCCTTGAAATACGAAAGGGTTCTTAGTGGAACTCCCTGTGTGGGTTCTAGATGAAACCCTTGAAATACGAAAGGGTTCTTAGTGGTACTCCCTGCGTGGGTTCTAGATGAAACCCTTGAAATACGAAAGGGTTCTTAGTGGAACTCCCTGTGTGGGTTCTAGATGAAACCCTTGAAACATGAAAGGGTTCTTAGTGGAACTCCCTGCGTGGGTTCTAGATGAAACCCTTGAAATACGAAAGGGTTCTTAGTGGAACTCCCTGTGTGGGTTCTAGATGAAACCCTTGAAATACGAAAGGGTTCTTAGTGGAACTCCCTGTGTGGGTTCTAGATGAAACCCTTGAAATACGAAAGGGTTCTTAGTGGAACTCCCTGTGTGGGTTCTCGATGAAACCCTTGAAATACGAAAGGGTTCTTAGTGGAACTCCCTGTGTGGGTTCTAGATGAAACCCTTGAAATACGAAAGGGTTCTTAGTGGAACTCCCTGTGTGGGTTCTCGATGAAACCCTTGAAATACGAAAGGGTTCTTAGTGGAACTCCCTGTGTGGGTTCTAGATGAAACCCTTGAAACATGAAAGGGTTCTTAGTGGAACTCCCTGCGTGGGTTCTTTGTAGAACCTCTCATGGGGGGTTCTGGGTGGAACCTTACACACACAGTTCTAGGTATAACCCTTCATGTTGGGTTCTAGGTAGAACCCTCCAAAAGGGTTCCAGGTGGAACCTTTATAAAAAGGTTCTACCTGGAGCCAAAAAGGGTTCTCCTATGAGGACGAGCCGAAGAACCTTATATGGTTCTACTTAGCACTTTTATTTCTAAGAGTGTACACGTCTTTAAATCTCTGGATTGATGAAGTAATGTGCTGATCATTCTTACTGGGGACCCTGGGGGAAAAGACTTAAATTACAGCACGCGCAGTATATACAGTATGTGCACCATGTACAGTATATACAGTATGCACAATATGTACAGTATATACATCATGTACAATATATACTGTATGTACAGCATGTGCCGTATATACAGCATGTCCAGTATATACAGCATGTACAGTATGTACAGTGGAGACGTGTTTATGGCCCTTTGAAAGTGTTGAAAGAGATGATTAGAAATGAGTCATTAATGGACGTACAGTGTACAGTAGAAGAGAAAGTGCAAGAACGAGTATCGATCCCATCACGCTAGGATAGGACAGACCTTATTTATCCCACAATGATGAGCATCTGTGGTTGCCGGGCAGATTTGACATACAGTAACAAAAGTAAAACTTGAAGGGGAAAAACTGATAACGAGTAATAACAATATTACCACTTAATTAATAATCACTAATACCACTAGGGATGGGTATTGGAACTGGTACCGGTACCCAGCGGTACCAATATTTGGTACTTTTTAATACGTATCGTTTTTTGACAGTAACATTTTATTTTTCTATGTATGATTTAAAAACTGTGCTGTCCAGTTGTCACATCTTGTTTTATTCTCACATTTCTGAGTCTCTCTTGCAATGCAATTGCACTTCCCAGACATTAGATGGCAGTGCTGTACAGGCTATCTTTGGTACGTTGTTTAACTAGGGAGCCTGGGAGTGTTGTGTTGCACCCCCCACAAAGTGTTTATACTGCACGTCTTGTACTCATTACGCGCCAGCTGTTTGATTGTGACGCGCATCTTACTTGTAGTTTTCATCACTTAACATGGATGTGTTGAAATTGCTGTGCAAAATCGCTAATGCTAATAATAGCATTAGCGATGCAAATTGGGACGTGGCGAGTTGAAACCGGACGCGACGTCGCGTGCAACAAAAGGTATCGAAACACAGCAGCGTCGGTAATGGCAAAGACTACTTCCTGACTACGGAAACACAACTTTTACACTCCTGATACAACACCCATAGTCGAGCCTTGAGTATTAAAAATAGTAGGTATTAAAAACAAGAACATATTTATGGAATTTAAGTTGAAGTGGCGACACCTGGTGGTCACAATATTTCATGACGTGAAGCTCACGGCGCAGTAAGTTGAACGATGCGGACACGTTTGTTACTGGATACTTTCTAACACGCCTCGGAGACTTTGCACGTGTAAGTAATATGCAACTATAATTATAGAATACTTGTTTGTATTGACAAATATGCTGCACTGATGATTACCTGTGTCTAGCTCAGTGATTTTCAACCACTGTGGAACGCGCTCCCTGACCACCTGAGGGCACCACAGACTGTGGAGGCTTTTAAAAAAGGCTTAAAAGCCCTTCTTTTTTAAAAAAAAACTTTTTTTTTTTTAGATATATGCATTCTAGTTATAGCTATTTGGCTATTCTAGTTTTTATTTGTATTTATTTCTTTATTATCTTTTTCTTTTTCTTTTTTTTAATACACTGTAGCACAGTATTAAATATATATCATCCACCCCCGGGGCAAGATGAGATCCGCCCGGAGTTCCTTAAGGCTCTGGATGCTGTAGGGCTGTCTTGGTTGACAAGACTCTGCAGCATCGCGTGGACATCGGGGGCAGTACCTCTGGATTGGCAGACCGGGGTGGTGGTTCCTCTCTTTAAAAAGGGGAACCGGAGGGTGTGTTCTAACTATCGTGGGATCACACTCCTCAGCCTTCCCGGTAAGGTCTATTCAGGTGTACTGGAGAGGAGGCTACGCCGGATAGTCGAACCTCGGATTCAGGAGGAACAGTGTGGTTTTCGTCCTGGTCGTGGAACTGTGGACCAGCTCTATACTCTCGGCAGGGTCCTTGAGGGTGTGCATGGGAGTTTGCCCAACCAGTCTACATGTGCTTTGTGGACTTGGAGAAGGCATTCGACCGTGTCCCTCGGGAAGTCCTGTGGGGAGTGCTCAGAGAGTATGGGGTTTCGGACTGTCTGATTGTGGCGGTCCGCTCCCTGTATGATCAGTGTCAGAGCTTGGTCCGCATTGCCGGCAGTAAGTCGGACACGTTTCCAGTGAGGGTTGGACTCCGCCAAGGCTGCCCTTTGTCACCGATTCTGTTCATAACTTTTATGGACAGAATTTCTAGGCGCAGTCAAGGCGTTGAGGGGATCTGGTTTGGTGGCTGCAGGATTAGGTCTCTGCTTTTTGCAGATGATGTGGTCCTGATGGCTTCATCTGGCCAGGATCTTCAGCTCTCACTGGATCGGTTCGCAGCTGAGTGTGAAGCGACTGGGATGAGAATCAGCACCTCCAAGTCCGAGTCCATGGTTCTCGCCCGGAAAAGGGTGGAGTGCCATCTCCGGGTTGGGGAGGAGATCTTGCCCCAAGTGGAGGAGTTCAAGTACCTCGGAGTCTTGTTCACGAGTGAGGGAAGAGTGGATCGTGAGATCGACAGGCGGATCGGTGCGGCGTCTTCAGTAATGCGGACGCTGTATCGATCCGTTGTGGTGAAGAAGGAGCTGAGCCGGAAGGCAAAGCTCTCAATTTACCGGTCGATCTACGTTCCCATCCTCACCTATGGTCATGAGCTTTGGGTTATGACCGAAAGGACAAGATCACGGGTACAAGCGGCCCAAATGAGTTTCCTCCGCCGGGTGGCGGGGCTCTCCCTTAGAGATAGGGTGAGAAGCTCTGTCATCCGGGGGGAGCTTAAAGTAAAGCCGCTGCTCCTCCACATCGAGAGGAGCCAGATGAGGTGGTTCGGGCATCTGGTCAGGATGCCACCCGAACGCCTCCCTAGGAAGGTGTTTCGGGCACGTCCGACCGGTAGGAGGCCACGAGGAAGACCCAGGACACGTTGGGAAGACTATGTCTCCCGGCTGGCCTGGGAACGCCTCGGGATCCCCCGGGAGGAGCTGGACGAAGTGGCTGGGGAGAGGGAAGTCTGGGCTTCCCTGCTTAAGCTGCTGCCCCCGCGACCCGACCTCGGATAAGCGGAAGAAGATGGATGGATGGATGGACTGTAGCACTTTGAGATTGTTTACTCAATATAAAGTGCTTTTTACAAATAAAATCTATTATTATTATTATTATTATTATTATTAATATTACTGTGCCATGAGATATTGTCTGGTGTGCCGTGGGAAATTATGCAACTTCACCTAATTGGTCCAAAAAGTATTTTTTTGCAAATCAATAATTATAATCTGCAAATACTGCGCCGTTCCTTAGTGTCCGTGCTGTGTAGAACTGGGCTGTAGAACTGTGATCCCAATATGCAGACCACAGCGTGCAGGTCAAAAGGTATGTAACGCTTAAGCCAAAAATGAACAAAACGGGAAAGGAAGCATTTGGATTTTATTATGTAAAATGACAGTAAAACTGAACTGGCTACAAAGTAAACAAACGGAATGCTGGACGACAGCAAAAACTTGCAGCGTGCGGAGCAGAGACGGTGTACACAAAGTATGACATGACAATCAACAATGTCCCCACAACTAAAGCACTACACACAGGAAAACACCAACAAACTCAAAATAAGGCACGAAGAGGACTGGGTGGAGTTTCATTTTTTAACCTTTTCTGCTGGTGGTGTGCCTCCGGATTTTTAAATGAAAAAAAAAGTGCCTTGCCTCAAAAAAAAGGTTGAAAAACACTGGTCTAGCTGGTGTGCTACTGTGTGCTTAGCTGTTGTGTAGCTGCTAGTAGCCTATAGCCTGGGCGTGTTTACCTTATGTAAACGACTTTGGTGAAATAGGAGAACGTGTGTGCTTATTGTCACCATGGCAACCTGGAAGGAGGACAAAGCGCAGGCAGGCGGAAGAAGAAGAAGACAAAAGGAAAGAAAAAGGTGGCGGAGGGAATGTGGGGGAGGAGACGAGGCCGTCGCTCACAGAGAGAAAAAAGAAGAAGTTGGAAGGTCACGTTGCCGCACTTGTTGAAGGACAACCTGGTCGCCGTGGAGACGGACACAAAAGGGACACGGCGGTTAGGGCTGCATTCTTTATCCATCCATTTTCTACCGCTTGTCCCTTTTGGGGTTGCGGGGGGGGGGGTGCTGGAGCCTATCTCAGCTGCATTCGGGCAGAAGGCGGGGTACACCCTGGACAAGTCGCCACCTCACCGCAGGGCCAACACAGATAGACAGACAACATTCACACTCACATTCACACACACAAGGCACATTCAGCAATATTATTTTATAACCGTTACATAACACACCGTTTTTCAACCTTTTTTGAGACAAAGCACATTTTTTGCGTTGAAAAAATCCGGAGGCACACCACCAGCAGAAATCATAAACTCAGTTGACAGTAAAAAAGTCGTTGTCGCAATTGTTGGATATGACTTCAAAGCATAACCAAGCATGCATCACTATAGCTCTTGTCTCAAAGTAGGTGTACTGACACCACCTGTCACATCACCCCCTGACTTATTTGGAGTTTTTCCTGTGTAGTGTTTTAGTTCTTGTCTTGCGCCCCTATTTTGGTGGCTTTTTTCTCTTTTTTTTTGGTATTTTCCTGTAGCAGTTTCATGTCTTATATTTCCCGCATCTACTTTGTTTTAGCAGTCAAGAATATTTCACTTGTTTTTATCCTTCTTTGTGGGGACATTGTTGATAGTCATGTCATGTTCGGATGTACTTTGTAAACGCCGTCTTTGCTCCACAGTAAGTCTTTGCTGTCGTCCAGCATTCTGTTTTTGTTTAGTTTTACAGGTAAAAGCCAGTAAATTAGAATATTTTGAAAAACTTGATTTATTTCAGTAATTGCATTCAAAAGGTGTAACTTGTACATTATATTTATTCATTGCACACAGACTGATGCATTCAAATGTTTATTTCATTTAATTTTGATGATTTGAAGTGGCAACAAATGAAAATCCAAAATTCCGTGTGTCACAAAATTAGAATATTACTTAAGGCTAATACAAAAAAGGGATTTTTAGAAATGTTGGCCAACTGAAAAGTATGAAAATGAAAAATATGAGCATGTACAATACTCAATACTTGGTTGGAGCTCCTTTTGCCTCAATTACTGCGTTAATGCGGCGTGGCATGGAGTCGATGAGTTTCTGGCACTGCTCAGGTGTTATGAGAGCCCAGGTTGCTCTGATAGTGGCCTTCAACTCTTCTGCGTTTTGGGGTCTGGCATTCTGCATCTTCCTTTTCACAATACCCCACAGATTTTCTATGGGGCTAAGGTCAGGGGAGTTGGCGGGCCAATTTAGAACAGAAAGACCATGGTCCGTAAACCAGGCACGGGTAGATTTTGCGCTGTGTGCAGGCGCCAAGTCCTGTTGGAACTTGAAATCTCCATCTCCATAGAGCAGGTCAGCAGCAGGAAGCATGAAGTGCTCTAAAACTTGCTGGTAGACGGCTGCGTTGACCCTGGATCTCAGGAAACAGAGTGGACCGACACCAGCAGATGACATGGCACCCCAAACCATCACCCAACCATGCAAATTTTGCATTTCCTTTGGAAATCGAGGTCCCAGAGTCTGGAGGAAGACAGGAGAGGCACAGGATCCACGTTGCCTGAAGTCTAGTGTAAAGTTTCCACCATCAGTGATGGTTTGGGGTGCCATGTCATCTGCTGGTGTCGGTCCACTCTGTTTCCTGAGATCCAGGGTCAACGCAGCCGTCTACCAGCAAGTTTTAGAGCACTTCATGCTTCCTGCTGCTGACCTGCTCTATGGAGATGGAGATTTCAAGTTCCAACAGGACTTGGCGCCTACACACAGCGCAAAATCTACCCGTGCCTGGTTTACGGACCATGGTATTTCTGTTCTAAATTGGCCCGCCAACTCCCCTGACCTTAGCCCCATAGAAAATCTGTGGGGTATTGTGAAAAGGAAGATGCAGAATGCCAGACCCAAAAACGCAGAAGAGTTGAAGGCCACTATCAGAGCAACCTGGGCTCTCATAACACCTGAGCAGTGCCAGAAACTCATCGACTCCATGCCACGCCGCATTAACGCAGTAATTGAGGCAAAAGGAGCTCCAACCAAGTATTGAGTATTGTACATGCTCATATTTTTCATTTTCATACTTTTCAGTTGGCCAACATTTCTAAAAATCCCTTTTTTGTATTAGCCTTAAGTAATATTCTAATTTTGTGACACACGGAATTTTGGATTTTCATTTGTTGCCACTTCAAATCATCAAAATTAAATGAAATAAACATTTGAATGCATCAGTCTGTGTGCAATGAATAAATATAATGTACAAGTTACACCTTTTGAATGCAATTACTGAAATAAATCAAGTTTTTCAAAATATTCTAATTTACTGGCTTTTACCTGTATAGCCAGTTCAGTTTTACTTTCGTTCTGCATAGCCTTCCCTAAGCTTCAATGCCTTTTCTTAGGGGTACTCACCTTTTGTTTATTTTTGGTTTAAGCATAAGACACCTTTTTACCTGCCTTTACAAAGCAATTAGCTACCGGCTGCCACCTACTGATATGGAAGAGTATTACACGGTTACTCTGCCGAGCTCGAGACTCAACAACAACACATCATTTGCAGACTATAATTACTGGTTTGCAAAAAATTTTTTTAACCCAAATATGTGAAATTAGATCATCTCCCACGGCACACCAGACTGTATCTCACGGCACACTAGTGTGCCGCGGCACAGTGGTTGAAAAACACTGACATAACTTAACCGGATGACTTAAAGTGCGGATTGAAACAAAATCAATTGACATGTTTTGGTGTCTGCTGGCGTTTTTGTTTTTTTCCAATGACGTTTAAAAAAAAAAAAAAACGTATGTATTTTTCTTGCATCTGGAACAGGAACAATGAGTGTTTCCATGGTGACGGCAGGTAGTACACGCACACACGTCGTTTAAATATGCACATGCAGTCTTAATAGACCACACCCACTAATGGTACACACCATTTTCATACTATGCAACACAGGTGGGACGCTTTGGGCACCTAACGATTCCATCCGATTCCTGGGGCGACGATTCGATTCAGAATCATTTCCTGGTTTAAATCAATTGTGGCAATGTGTTATTTGGTATGATAATTATAATGAAACCTTTTCAAAACAGGTGACAGGTTCGAAAAGCTCCTTCTGGTTGCATGGAGATTTAAAAAAAGTGATATATAAATATTAATCTCCACATTTTTTTTTATAACAGAGGTCTTTAGAGTTACTGCAGGCAATAATTCAATGTTTTATTTAATTTTGTTTGATATATTTTTAGTTTTTGAATCCACATGATGATTTGATCCAACACTGTGCAGTGTTGTTTACAAACAGCAGCAACTTACTCCTTCTACCTTGCAGGCTTGAAATAAAACCATGAATAAATGATTGTGTGTTTATATCAATGTTAGCATTTTAGATAGCTGGCGGTTAGCGCTCTAATTGCCGGTTAGGGATGAGCGCGGCTAACGATGAGCAAGCCAGTTTCAGCTAGCGATTTCAAAGCTAATCGTCATCTAACGATTTGCGTGCTAGTTGTCGGCTAGCGATATGAACACTAAAGGTCCGCTAGCAATTTGCGTGCTAAATGTCAGCTAGCGATTTGAACGCTAATTGTCAGCTAACATGTCGCGTGCTAATTGTCAGCTACCGATTTGAACGCTAATTGTCAGCTAACATGTCGCGTGCTAATTGTCAGCTACCGATTTGAACGCTAATTTTCAGCTAGCGATTTCAGCGCTAATTTTCAGCTAACGATTCCCGTGCTAGTTGTCAGCTAGCGATTTGAACGCTAATTGTCAGCTAACATGTTGCGTGCTAATTGTCAGCTAACGATTTGCGTGCTGGTTGTCAGCTAGCGATTTGAACGCTATTGTCAGCTAACATGTTGCGTGCTAATTGTCAGCTAACGATTTGAACGCTAATTTTCAGCTAGCGATTTCAGCGCTAATTTTCAGCTAACGATTCCCGTGCTAGTTGTCAGCTAGCGATTTGAACGCTAATTGTCAGCTAACATGTCGCGTGCTAATTGTCAGCTAACGATTTGAACGCTAATTTTCAGCTAGCGATTTCAGCGCTAATTTTCAGCTAACGATTCCCGTGCTAGTTGTCAGCTAGCGATTTGAACGCTAATTGTCAGCTAACATGTTGCGTGCTAATTGTCAGCTAACGATTTGCGTGCTGGTTGTCAGCTAGCGATTTGAACGCTAATCGTCAGCGAGCAATTTGAACACTAATTGTCAGCTAACGATTCACGTGCTAGTTGTCAGCTCCCGATTCGAACGCTAATTGTCAACTAGTGATTTCAGCGCTAATTGTCAGCTAACGATTCCCGTGCTAGTTGTCAGCTAGCGATTTGAACGCTAATTGTCAGCTAACATGTTGCGAGCTAATTGTCAGCTCCCGATTCGAACGCTAATTGTCAACTAGTGATTTCAGCGCTAATTGTCAGCTAACGATTCCCGTGCTAGTTGTCAGCTAGCGATTTGAACGCTAATTGTCAGCTAACATGTTGCGTGCTAATTGTCAGCTAACAATTTGCGTGTTGGTTGTCAGCTACCAATTTGAACGCTAATTGTCAGCTAGTGATTTCAGCGCTAATTGTCAGCTAACGATTTGCGTGCTGGTTGTCAGCTAGCAATTTGAACGGCTAATCGTCAGCTAGCGATTTCAGCGCTAATTGTCAGCTAACGATTCCCGTGCTAGTTGTCAGCTCCCGATTCGAACGCTAATTGTCAACTAGTGATTTCAGCGCTAATTGTCAGCTAACGATTCCCGTGCTAGTTGTCAGCTAGCGATTTGAACGCTAATTGTCAGCTAACATGTTGCGTGCTAATTGTCAGCTAACAATTTGAACGCTAATTGTCAGCTAGCGATTTCAGCGCTAATTGTCAGCTAACGATTCCCGTGCTAGTTGTCAGCTAGCGATTTGAACGCTAATTGTCAGCTAGCGATTTCAGCGCTAATTGTCAGCTAACGATTCCCGTGCTAGTTGTCAGCTAGCGATTTCAGCGCTAATTGTCAGCTAACGATTCCCGTGCTAGTTGTCAGCTAGCGATTTGAACGCTAATTGTCAGCTAACATGTTGCGTGCTAATTGTCAGCTAACAATTTGCGTGCTGGTTGTCAGCTACCAATTTGAACGCTAATTGTCAGCTAGCGATTTCAGCGCTAATTGTCAGCTAACGATTTGCGTGCTGGTTGTCAGCTAGCGATTTGAACGCTAATCGTCAGCGAGCAATTTGAACACTAATTGTCAGCTAACGATTCACGTGCTAGTTGTCAGCTCCCGATTCGAACGCTAATTGTCAACTAGTGATTTCAGCGCTAATTGTCAGCTAACGATTCCCGTGCTAGTTGTCAGCTAGCGATTTGAACGCTAATTGTCAGCTAACATGTTGCGTGCTAATTGTCAGCTAACAATTTGAACGCTAATTGTCAGCTAGCGATTTCAGCGCTAATTGTCAGCTAACGATTCCCGTGCTAGTTGTCAGCTAGCGATTTGAACGCTAATTGTCAGCTAACATGTTGCGTGCTAATTGTCAGCTAACGATTTGCGTGCTGGTTGTCAGCTACCAATTTGAACGCTAATTGTCAGCTAGCGATTTCAGCGCTAATTGTCAGCTAACGATTTGCGTGCTGGTTGTCAGCTAGCAATTTGAACGGCTAATCGTCAGCTAGCGATTTCAGCGCTAATTGTCAGCTAACGATTCCCGTGCTAGTTGTCAGCTAGCGATTTGAACGCTAATTGTCAGCTAACATGTTGCGTGCTAATTGTCAGCTAACAATTTGAACGCTAATTGTCAGCTAGCGATTTCAGCGCTAATTGTCAGCTAACGATTACCGTGCTAGTTGTCAGCTAGCGATTTGAACGCTAATTGTCAGCTAACATGTTGCGTGCTAATTGTCAGCTAACGATTTGCGTGTTGGTTGTCAGCTACCAATTTGAACGCTAATTGTCAGCTAGTGATTTCAGCGCTAATTGTCAGCTAACGATTTGCGTGCTGGTTGTCAGCTAGCGATTTGAACGCTAATCGTCAGCTAGCAATTTGAACACTAATTGTCAGCTAACGATTCACGTGCTAGTTGTCAGCTCCCGATTCGAACGCTAATTGTCAGCTAGCGATTTCAGCGCTAATTGTCAGCTAACGATTCCCGTGCTAGTTGTCAGCTAGCGATTTGAACGCTAATTGTCAGCTAACATGTTGCGAGCTAATTGTCAGCTCCCGATTCGAACGCTAATTGTCAACTAGTGATTTCAGCGCTAATTGTCAGCTAACGATTCCCGTGCTAGTTGTCAGCTAGCGATTTGAACGCTAATTGTCAGCTAACATGTTGCGTGCTAATTGTCAGCTAACAATTTGCGTGTTGGTTGTCAGCTACCAATTTGAACGCTAATTGTCAGCTAGTGATTTCAGCGCTAATTGTCAGCTAACGATTTGCGTGCTGGTTGTCAGCTAGCAATTTGAACGGCTAATCGTCAGCTAGCGATTTCAGCGCTAATTGTCAGCTAACGATTCCCGTGCTAGTTGTCAGCTCCCGATTCGAACGCTAATTGTCAACTAGTGATTTCAGCGCTAATTGTCAGCTAACGATTCCCGTGCTAGTTGTCAGCTAGCGATTTGAACGCTAATTGTCAGCTAACATGTTGCGTGCTAATTGTCAGCTAACAATTTGAACGCTAATTGTCAGCTAGCGATTTCAGCGCTAATTGTCAGCTAACGATTCCCGTGCTAGTTGTCAGCTAGCGATTTGAACGCTAATTGTCAGCTAGCGATTTCAGCGCTAATTGTCAGCTAACGATTCCCGTGCTAGTTGTCAGCTAGCGATTTCAGCGCTAATTGTCAGCTAACGATTCCCGTGCTAGTTGTCAGCTAGCGATTTGAACGCTAATTGTCAGCTAACATGTTGCGTGCTAATTGTCAGCTAACAATTTGCGTGCTGGTTGTCAGCTACCAATTTGAACGCTAATTGTCAGCTAGCGATTTCAGCGCTAATTGTCAGCTAACGATTTGCGTGCTGGTTGTCAGCTAGCGATTTGAACGCTAATCGTCAGCGAGCAATTTGAACACTAATTGTCAGCTAACGATTCACGTGCTAGTTGTCAGCTCCCGATTCGAACGCTAATTGTCAACTAGTGATTTCAGCGCTAATTGTCAGCTAACGATTCCCGTGCTAGTTGTCAGCTAGCGATTTGAACGCTAATTGTCAGCTAACATGTTGCGTGCTAATTGTCAGCTAACAATTTGAACGCTAATTGTCAGCTAGCGATTTCAGCGCTAATTGTCAGCTAACGATTCCCGTGCTAGTTGTCAGCTAGCGATTTGAACGCTAATTGTCAGCTAACATGTTGCGTGCTAATTGTCAGCTAACGATTTGCGTGCTGGTTGTCAGCTACCAATTTGAACGCTAATTGTCAGCTAGCGATTTCAGCGCTAATTGTCAGCTAACGATTTGCGTGCTGGTTGTCAGCTAGCAATTTGAACGGCTAATCGTCAGCTAGCGATTTCAGCGCTAATTGTCAGCTAACGATTCCCGTGCTAGTTGTCAGCTAGCGATTTGAACGCTAATTGTCAGCTAACATGTTGCGTGCTA
This sequence comes from Nerophis lumbriciformis, assembly GCF_033978685.3. Lineage (NCBI taxonomy): Eukaryota > Metazoa > Chordata > Actinopteri > Syngnathiformes > Syngnathidae > Nerophis > Nerophis lumbriciformis. Next base: position 3,284,798 of record NC_084586.2, read on the forward strand.
ATTGTCAGCTAACAATTTGAACGCTAATTGTCAGCTAGCGATTTCAGCGCTAATTGTCAGCTAACGATTACCGTGCTAGTTGTCAGCTAGCGATTTGAACGCTAATTGTCAGCTAACATGTTGCGTGCTAATTGTCAGCTAACGATTTGCGTGTTGGTTGTCAGCTACCAATTTGAACGCTAATTGTCAGCTAGTGATTTCAGCGCTAATTGTCAGCTAACGATTTGCGTGCTGGTTGTCAGCTAGCGATTTGAACGCTAATCGTCAGCGAGCAATTTGAACACTAATTGTCAGCTAACGATTCACGTGCTAGTTGTCAGCTCCCGATTCGAACGCTAATTGTCAACTAGTGATTTCAGCGCTAATTGTCAGCTAACGATTTGCGTGCTAGTTGTCAGCTAGCGATTTGAACGCTAATTGTCAGCTAACATGTTGCGTGCTAATTGTCAGCTAACAATTTGCGTGTTGGTTGTCAGCTACCAATTTGAACGCTAATTGTCAGCTAGTGATTTCAGCGCTAATTGTCAGCTAACGATTTGCGTGCTGGTTGTCAGCTAGCAATTTGAACGGCTAATCGTCAGCTAGCGATTTCAGCGCTAATTGTCAGCTAACGATTCCCGTGCTAGTTGTCAGCTCCCGATTCGAACGCTAATTGTCAACTAGTGATTTCAGCGCTAATTGTCAGCTAACGATTCCCGTGCTAGTTGTCAGCTAGCGATTTGAACGCTAATTGTCAGCTAACATGTTGCGTGCTAATTGTCAGCTAACAATTTGAACGCTAATTGTCAGCTAGCGATTTCAGCGCTAATTGTCAGCTAACGATTCCCGTGCTAGTTGTCAGCTAGCGATTTGAACGCTAATTGTCAGCTAGCGATTTCAGCGCTAATTGTCAGCTAACGATTCCCGTGCTAGTTGTCAGCTAGCGATTTCAGCGCTAATTGTCAGCTAACGATTCCCGTGCTAGTTGTCAGCTAGCGATTTGAACGCTAATTGTCAGCTAACATGTTGCGTGCTAATTGTCAGCTAACAATTTGCGTGCTGGTTGTCAGCTACCAATTTGAACGCTAATTGTCAGCTAGCGATTTCAGCGCTAATTGTCAGCTAACGATTTGCGTGCTGGTTGTCAGCTAGCGATTTGAACGCTAATCGTCAGCGAGCAATTTGAACACTAATTGTCAGCTAACGATTCACGTGCTAGTTGTCAGCTCCCGATTCGAACGCTAATTGTCAACTAGTGATTTCAGCGCTAATTGTCAGCTAACGATTCCCGTGCTAGTTGTCAGCTAGCGATTTGAACGCTAATTGTCAGCTAACATGTTGCGTGCTAATTGTCAGCTAACAATTTGAACGCTAATTGTCAGCTAGCGATTTCAGCGCTAATTGTCAGCTAACGATTCCCGTGCTAGTTGTCAGCTAGCGATTTGAACGCTAATTGTCAGCTAACATGTTGCGTGCTAATTGTCAGCTAACGATTTGCGTGCTGGTTGTCAGCTACCAATTTGAACGCTAATTGTCAGCTAGCGATTTCAGCGCTAATTGTCAGCTAACGATTTGCGTGCTGGTTGTCAGCTAGCAATTTGAACGGCTAATCGTCAGCTAGCGATTTCAGCGCTAATTGTCAGCTAACGATTCCCGTGCTAGTTGTCAGCTAGCGATTTGAACGCTAATTGTCAGCTAACATGTTGCGTGCTAATTGTCAGCTAACAATTTGAACGCTAATTGTCAGCTAGCGATTTCAGCGCTAATTGTCAGCTAACGATTACCGTGCTAGTTGTCAGCTAGCGATTTGAACGCTAATTGTCAGCTAACATGTTGCGTGCTAATTGTCAGCTAACGATTTGCGTGTTGGTTGTCAGCTACCAATTTGAACGCTAATTGTCAGCTAGTGATTTCAGCGCTAATTGTCAGCTAACGATTTGCGTGCTGGTTGTCAGCTAGCGATTTGAACGCTAATCGTCAGCGAGCAATTTGAACACTAATTGTCAGCTAACGATTCACGTGCTAGTTGTCAGCTCCCGATTCGAACGCTAATTGTCAACTAGTGATTTCAGCGCTAATTGTCAGCTAACGATTTGCGTGCTAGTTGTCAGCTAGCGATTTGAACGCTAATTGTCAGCTAACATGTTGCGTGCTAATTGTCAGCTAACAATTTGAACGCTAATTGTCAGCTAGCGATTTCAGCGCTAATTGTCAGCTAACGATTCCCGTGCTAGTTGTCAGCTAGCGATTTGAACGCTAGTTGTCAGCTAACATGTTGCGTGCTAATTGTCAGCTAACGATTTGCGTGCTAGTTGTCAGCTAGCGATTTGAACGCTAATTGTCAGCTAGCGATTTGCGTGCTGGTTGTCAGCTACCGATTTGAACGCTAATTGTCAGCTAGCGATTTGCATGCTAGTTGTCAGCTAGCGATTCGAACGCCAATTGTCAGCTAGTGGTTTGAACGCTAATTGTCAGCTAACGTTTCACGTGCTAGTTGTCAGCTAGCGATTCGAACGCCAATTGTCAGCCAGCGATCTGAACGCTAATTGTCAGCTAGTACTTTGCGTGCTAGTTGACAGCTAGCGATTTGAACGCTAATTGTTAGCTAGCGATTAGCAAGCTATTTGTCAACTAGCGATTTAAACGCTAATTGTCAGCTAGCGATTCGCGTGCCAGTTGTCAGCTAGCGATTCGAACGCTAATTGTCAGCTAACTGTCAGAGTTTGTAGGTGACGAGGAAAAAACACAAACCAGAAACTAGGAATAGCCAAAACTGAAAACAGGAACCAGCAAACAGAAAAACTGGAAACAGCTAATGGCTAACAAGAAAACAGGAAACAAAAGAGCTAGGAGACAGCAAAGTGAAATGAGCTATAAGGAACTATCAAACAGGAACAGCTTACCGCAAACAAGGACAAGTAGTAGACATGACAGTAGTAGCTCTAACGACAGCTAGTGATGACATCGACAATGACAATAATCCAGCCCTGACTGGAGGGCAGGGCAGGTATAAATAGCAGCTGGCTGATTGACACCAGGTGTGGCCAGGTGCCAATCAGCCACAGCACTCAGAGAGACAAACAGGAAACTGAACCACAATAAGAGTGCTGACAGGAAATAAAACAAACAGAGGAAAAACTAAAACTTAACCAAACTGTCAGGAACAAGCCTGACACTAACGATTTACGTGCTAGTTGTCAGCTAGTGATTTCAACGCTAATTGTCAGCTAGCCATTTCAACGCTAATTGTCAGCTAACGATTTGCACGCTAGTTGTCAGCTACTGATTTGAACGCTAATTGTCAGCTAGCGATTTCTACGCTAATTGTCAGCTAGCGATTTGAACACTAATTGTCAGCTAACGATTTGCATGCTAGTTGTCAGCTACTGATTCGAATGCTAATTGTCAACTAGTGGTTTGAACGCTAATTGTCAGCTAGCGATTTCAACGCTAATTGACAGCTAACGATTCGCGTGCTAATTGTCAGCTAGCGATTTCAACGCTAATTGTCAGCTAGCGATTTGAACACTAATTGTCAGCTAACGATTTGCATGCTAGTTGTCAGCTAGCCATTTGAACGCTAATTGTCAGCTAGTGGTTTGAACGCTAATTGTCAGCTAGCGATTTCAACGCTAATTGCCAGCTAACGATTCGCGTGCTAATTGTCAGCTAGCGATTTCAACGCTAATTGTCAGCTAGCGATTTGAACACTAATTGTCAGCTAACGATTTGCATGCTAGTTGTCAGCTAGCGATTTGAACGCTAATTGTCAGCTAGTGGTTTGAACGCTAATTGTCAGCTAGCGATTTCAACGCTAATTGTCAGCTAACGATTTGCGTGCTAGTTGTCAGCTAGCGATTCGAACGCTAGTTGTCAGCTAGCGATTCGAACACTAATTGTCAGCTAGTGATTTGAACGCTAATTGTCAGCTAGCGATTTCAACGCTAATTGTCAGCTAACGATTTGCACGCTAGTTGTCAGCTACTGATTTGAACGCTAATTGTCAGCTAGCGATTTCTACGCTAATTGTCAGCTAGCGATTTGAACACTAATTGTCAGCTAACGATTTGCATGCTAGTTGTCAGCTACTGATTCGAATGCTAATTGTCAACTAGTGGTTTGAACGCTAATTGTCAGCTAGCGATTTCAACGCTAATTGACAGCTAACGATTCGCGTGCTAATTGTCAGCTAGCGATTTCAACGCTAATTGTCAGCTAGCAATTTGAACACTAATTGTCAGCTAACGATTTGCATGCTAGTTGTCAGCTAGCGATTTGAACGCTAATTGTCAGCTAGCAATTTCAAAGCTAATTGTCAGCTAACGATTTGCGTGCTAGTTGTCAGTTAGCGACTCGAACGCTAATTGTCAGCTAGTGATTTGAACACTAATTGTCAGCTAGCGATTTCAACGCTAATTGTCAGCTAACGATTTGCATGCTAGTTGTCAGCTACTGATTTGAACGCTAATTGTCAGCTAGCGATTTCTACGCTAATTGTCAGCTAGCGATTTGAACACTAATTGTCAGCTAACGATTTGCATGCTAGTTGTCAGCTACTGATTCGAATGCTAATTGTCAACTAGTGGTTTGAACGCTAATTGTCAGCTAGCGATTTCAACGCTAATTGACAGCTAACGATTCGCGTGCTAATTGTCAGCTAGCGATTTCAACGCTAATTGTCAGCTAGCGATTTGAACACTAATTGTCAGCTAACGATTTGCATGCTAGTTGTCAGCTACTGATTCGAATGCTAATTGTCAACTAGTGGTTTGAACGCTAATTGTCAGCTAGCGATTTCAACGCTAATTGACAGCTAACGATTCGCGTGCTAATTGTCAGCTAGCGATTTCAACACTAATTGTCAGCTAGCGATTTGAACACTAATTGTCAGCTAACGATTTGCATGCTAGTTGTCAGCTAGCGATTTGAACGCTAATTGTCAGCTAGTGGTTTGAACGCTAATTGTCAGCTAGCGATTTCAACGCTAATTGTCAGCTAACGATTAGCAGGCTAGTTGTCAACTAGTGATTTGAACGCTAATTGTCAGCTAGCGATTTCAACGCTAATTGTCAGCTAACGATTTGCGTGCTAGTTGTCAGCTAGCGACTCGAACGCTAATTGTCAGCTAGTGATTTGAACACTAATTGTCAGCTAGCGATTTCAACGCTAATTGTCAGCTAACGATTTGCATGCTAGTTGTCAACTAGTGATTTGAACGCTAATTGTCAGCTAGCGATTTCAACGCTAATTGTCAGCTAACGATTCGCGTGCTAGTTGTCAGCTAGCGATTTAAACGCTAATTGTCAGCTTGCGATTTCAACGCTAATTGTCAGCTAACGATTAGCAGGCTTGATGTCAACTAGTGATTTGAACGCTAATTGTCAGCTAGCGATTTCAACGCTAATTGTCAGCTAACGATTTGCGTGCTAGTTGTCAGCTAGCGATTCGAACGCTAATTGTCAGCTAGTGATTTGAACACTAATTGTCAGCTAGCGATTTCAACGCTAATTGTCAGCTAACGATTTGCATGCTAGTTGTCAACTAGTGATTTGAATGCTAATTGTCAGCTAGCGATTTCAACGCTAATTGTCAGCTAACGATTCGCGTGCTAGTTGTCAGCTAGCGATTTAAACGCTAATTGTCAGCTAGCGATTTCAACGCCAATTGTCAGCTAACGATTAGCAGGCTAGTTGTCAACTAGTGATTTGAACGCTAATTGTCAGCTAGCGATTTCAACGCTAATTGTCAGCTAACGATTTGCGTGCTAGTTGTCAGCTAGCGATTCGAACGCTAATTGTCAGCTAGTGATTTGAACACTAATTGTCAGCTAGCGATTTCAACGCTAATTGTCAGCTAACGATTTGCATGCTAGTTGTCAACTAGTGATTTGAACGCTAATTGTCAGCTAGCGATTTCAACGCTAATTGTCAGCTAGCGATTTCAACGCTAATTGTCAGCTAACGATTCGCGTGCTAGTTGTCAGCTAGCGATTTAAACGCTAATTGTCAGCTAGCGATTTGAACACTAATTGTCAGCTAGCGATTTGCATGCTAGTTGTCAGCTAGTGATTTGAACGCTAATTGTCAGATAACGATTTCAACGCTAATTGTCAGCTAACGATTCACGTGCTAGTTGTCAGCTAGTGATTTGAACGCTAATTGTCAGCTAACGATTTGCATGCTAGTTGTCAACTAGTGATTTGAACGCTAATTGTCAGCTAGCGATTTCAACGCTAATTGTCAGCTAACGATTCGCGTGCTAGTTGTCAGCTTGCGATTTCAACGCTAATTGTCAGCTAACGATTAGCAGGCTAGTTGTCAACTAGTGATTTGAACGCTAATTGTCAGCTAGCAATTTCAACGCTAATTGTCAGCTAACGATTTGCGTGCTAGTTGTCAGCTAGCGACTCGAACGCTAATTGTCAGCTAGTGATTTGAACACTAATTGTCAGCTAGCGATTTCAACGCTAATTGTCAGCTAAGGATTTGCATGCTAGTTGTCAACTAGTGATTTGAACGCTAATTGTCAGCTAGCGATTTCAACGCTAATTGACAGCTAACGATTCGCGTGCTAGTTGTCAGCTAGCGATTTCAACGCTAATTGTCAGCTAGCGATTTCAACGCTAATTGTCAGCTAACGATTAGCAGGCTAGTTGTCAACTAGTGATTTGAACGCTAATTGTCAGCTAGCGATTTCAACGCTAATTGTCAGCTAACGATTTGCGTGCTAGTTGTCAGCTAGCGATTTGAACGCTAATTGTCAGCTAGTGGTTTGAACGCTAATTGTCAGCTAGCGATTTAAACGCTAATTGTCAGCTAGCGATTTCATTGCTAATTGTCAGCTAACGATTAGCAGGCTAGTTGTCAACTAGTGATTTGAACGCTAATTGTCAGCTAGCGATTTCAACGCTATTTGTCAGCTAACGATTTGCGTGCTAGTTGTCAGCTAGCGATTCGAACGCTAATTGTCAGCTAGTGATTTGAACACTAATTTTCAGCTAGCGATTTCAACGCTAATCGTCAGCTAACGATTTGCATGCTAGTTGTCAACTAGTGATTTGAACGCTAATTGTCAGCTAGCGATTTCAACGCTAATTGTCAGCTAACGATTCGCGTGCTAGTTGTCAGCTAGCGATTTAAACGCTAATTGTCAGCTAGCGATTTGAACACTAATTGTCAGCTAGCGATTTGCATGCTAGTTGTCAGCTAGTGATTTGAACGCTAATTGTCAGATAACGATTTGCATGCTAGTTGTCAACTAGTGATTTGAACGCTAATTGTCAGCTAGCGATTTCAACGCTAATTGTCAGCTAACGATTCGCGTGCTAGTTGTCAGCTAGCGATTTAAACGCTAATTGTCAGCTAGCGATTTCAACGCTAATTGTCAGCTAACGATTCGCGTGCTAGTTGTCAGCTAGCGATTTAAACGCTAATTGTCAGCTAGCGATTTCAACGCTAATTGTCAGCTAACGATTAGCAGGCTAGTTGTCAACTAGTGATTTGAACGCTGATTGTCAGCTAGCGATTTCAACGCTAATTGTCAGCTAACGATTTGCGTGCTAGTTGTCAGCTAGCGATTCGAACGCTAATTGTCAGCTAGTGATTTGAACACTAATTGTCAGCTAGCGATTTCAACGCTAATTGTCAGCTAACGATTTGCATGCTAGTTGTCAACTAGTGATTTGAACGCTAATTGTCAGCTAGCGATTTCAACGCTAATTTTCAGCTAACGATTCGCGTGCTAGTTGTCAGCTAGCGATTTAAACGCTAATTGTCAGCTAGCGATTTCAACGCTAATTGTCAGCTAACGATTAGCAGGCTAGTTGTCAACTAGTGATTTGAACGCTAATTGTCGGCTAGCGATTTCAACGCTAATTGTCAGCTAACGATTTGCGTGCTAGTTGTCAGCTAGCGATTCGAACGCTAATTGTCAGCTAGTGATTTGAACACTAATTGTCAGCTAGCGATTTCAACGCTAATTGTCAGCTAACGATTTGCATGCTAGTTGTCAACTAGTGATTTGAACGCTAATTGTCAGCTAGCGATTTCAACGCTGATTGTCAGCTAACGATTCGCGTGCTAGTTGTCAGCTAGCGATTTAAACGCTAATTGTCAGCTAGCGATTTGAACACTAATTGTCAGCTAGCGATTTGCATGCTAGTTGTCAGCTAGTGATTTGAACGCTAATTGTCAGATAACGATTTCAACGCTAATTGTCAGCTAACGATTCACGTGCTAGTTGTCAGCTAGTGATTTGAACGCTAATTGTCAGCTAACGATTTGCATGCTAGTTGTCAACTAGTGATTTGAACGCTAATTGTCAGCTAGCAATTTCAACGCTAATTGTCAGCTAACGATTTGCGTGCTAGTTGTCAGCTAGCGACTCGAACGCTAATTGTCAGCTAGTGATTTGAACACTAATTGTCAGCTAGCGATTTCAACGCTAATTGTCAGCTAACGATTTGCATGCTAGTTGTCAGCTAACGATTCGCGTGCTAGTTGTCAACTAGCGATCTGAACGCTAATTGTCAGCAAGTACTTTGCGTGCTAGTTGACAGCTAGCGATTTGAACGCTATTTGCCAAATAGCAATTCGCGTGCCAGTTGTCAGGTAGCGATTTGAACGCTAATTGCCAAATAGCAATTTGAGTGCTAGTTGTCAGCTAGCGATTTGCAAATTAATATTCAGCTAGTGATTAGCAGGCTAGTTGGTACTGTAGCTAGCGATTCGTGCGCTAGTTGATAGCTAGCTTTTAGCTGCGTTATACTGTGTCATTTGATTTAGCGATGGGTACAGAATCCGGTAACTTTTTTTTTTGGCACTGACCGAATTCCGCCGGTCCTAGGGGGCACGGATTCACCTAAAATCCAACGATGCCATGTTTCCGTACCTGGGCTGTGTGTGACGTCACGACTTAGCTGGCTCTGCGCACTTCAACAATCACTCCAGCAGCACTGAGAGCGGACTCAGCCACACTATCTTTACCTCTAATTTTGAATGCCAACAAAGACAATGACTCCAAACACCTTCCAACGCAAGTAAAATAAGGCTCCCCCTTACAAAAATGCGCTAGCTTGATGCTAATACACATTGGCTTTTCTATTGACATGCTACTGATTAGCATTAGTAATATTACATGGCAATTTTCACACCTCTCAATGTGTTAATGAAAACTACAACTAAATTGCACGTTACAGTCAAACAGCTGGTGTGTAATAAGTACAATACTTACAGTGTTAACACTTTTTAGGGCGCAACACCATGAACTATACACTAGTGCCATCTAATGTCTTGGACTTGCAACTGCAATTGCAACGTAAGGTCATACTTGCAAATGATAAAATGATGATGATAAAATGGACATTTACTCACACACACAAACATACTACAAATTAGTAACATTGAGTACCGGTATCCATGCCCAGGTACCGTAATGTGAACGGTACCTGTCCCGAATTTGAATATTTTAGTATTGCCCAATAGAAAGGTATCTTTAGGAGTGGTTTATTGAAAAACCCAATTTATACACGATATAAAAGAAGGGGGTCCTTGGCCTGGAGAACGATGAAGACCCCTGACCCAACATGTCACATGACTGATATTAAAGACCTGACTGGCGCCACAAACAATACTTGTGCTGAGGAACAGTTTTTCCTGGTTTAGGCACCACTGTAGAAAAAGAGCCTTCTTTGTTCCGTTACACATCCTGCACAGATGTTCTGGGACAAGCAGGAGAGTCCACTCAGCAGGCGCGCCTCCCCCTTTATTTTTTTCTTCCTGGGAAAAACCAGGTTACCCACAATGCCTCACTCTTACTGGACCGCCGGTGTTCCCTGAGGAGCGCCTAAATATATCCACTCACACTCCAAGAAGGTCCGGGTAGCGTTTTGTCACATTAGTTCCCGCTGACGCTTCAGAAAAGATCTTAAAAGATGGAGGATGCTCTGCTCATTGTAGATGCTGACCGGATGTTGACGACACGAGCCGATATATATCTAACATCAGCAAAGAGACAGGTATCGGGTGATATCAACCAGCAGCTAAAGCTGGATGAACATAACAAACTCAATCTGATTGTGAACAGAAATGTTTGGGTGAAAGTTTGAAAAAGGCAGTAATACAGCATCAATCACAAAAGAAAGCCATTTGCAGAATACCATTGGACCAAAAGAGGCATCCAATATAAAGGAGTGATCTTGGGCATTACAGCAGTCCTTGTGTCATGTTTTTGGGGTGCGTGGGGCACCAAAAAGCACCAAAAAAAGTGTGGTTCAAATATTAATTTTGCCAAGAACAATAATTTATTGTAAAAAGTTTGCAGATTTCCAGGCATGCAAATTTTGGTTCAGTCACCAGAATTTGATCGTAAAAATAAAAGTGGTACCGATTTTCAGTTCACGGCTAGGAGCTAACTGTGCATGTTCATCCACAGTGTGGAGCCGCTCCACGCAATGAGCAATCCTCACCTCCGTTGCAGCGAATAAACTGCATTTCCTACAAGTACCACTATCACCGCAGGGCTGGAGGATGAGGTTAAACATGTAACAGGAAGCCATGCTAGTCGCTAAACTAGCTTCAAAACAACAGAAGAAACAAGTGCTTAGTGAAGTAGTAGAAGTAGTAGTTTTTACTTTTGTTTAGTTATTGTCTACTATTTATTGTCTCTGTTTTGATCCAACAACTTTATGTAAGAGGAATAAAAACATTAACAAACTAGAAGAGGCAATTCCTGAAGGAATTGCGTGGGAATGCTCCAATGCTGAAGTTGAACTGAATTGCTGATAGAATGTAGTATGAATGTAAGAATAGTTTGAATGTTGAATAGTTAGAATTTCCAGGGAAAACGGAATTTGATTTGGAACTTGGGAAAGTGTTCGTTGGAATGTCCAGGATGAGTGGAATGTGTTAATGTTGGAATGGTTTGAATAGGTTGAAAAATGTGGGAATTGTGGAAGATTGAAAAATGTCCCATTCATTTAAATGGGAACTTCCTGGAAATGTGGGAAATTTGGGAAAAGCGGGATTTAAAAAAAAATGATTAAGAACATTAGTGTCCTGAATGAGCTGAATTGTTTGGTGTTGGAATTGTTTAAATCGGTCAAGAAATGTTGAATTAATAACAGTGTTTAATTGAGAAATTCCTGGAATTTCGGGAAAACCGGGAATTTTTCTAGTTCCTTAACCAACTTGGTTTTGTCCTGAATATAAGGAGTGTTTTGACAGTGGAACGGTTGAAATGGTTTGAAAAATGTGAAAAGAGTAGTGGAACTTAAGAGTTACCAAAAAACGTGAATTCCTGGAAATTTGTTGAATGTGGAAACATTTTATTTTGAATGTCCAGGATGAGTTGAATGTGTTGATGTTGGAATAGTTTGAATAGGTTGAAAAATGTGGGAATTGTGGAAGTTTGAAAAATGTCCCATTCATTTAAATGGGAACTTCCTGGAAATGTGGGAAATTTGGGAAAAGCGTGATTTTTAAAAAAATGATTAAGAACATTAGTGTCCTGAATGAGCTGAATTGTTTGGTGTTGGAATTGTTTAAATCGGTCAAGAAATGTTGAATTAATAACAGTGTTTAATTGAGAAATTCCTGGAATTTCGGGAAAACCGGGAATTTTTCTAGTTCCTTAACCAACTTGGTTTTGTCCTGAATATAAGGAGTGTTTTGACAGTGGAACGGTTGAAATGGTTTGAAAAATGTGAAAAGAGTAGTGGAACTTAAGAGTTACCAAAAAACGGGAATTCCTGGAAATGTGTTGAATGTGGAAAAATAGTACCGGTAGTTTGAATGTCCAGGATGAGTTAAATGTGTTGATGTTGGAATGGTTTGAATAGGTTGAAAAATGTGGGAATTGTGGAAGTTTGAAATATGTCCCATTAATTTCAATGGGAACTTCCTGGAAATGTGGGAATTTTGGGAAAAGCGGGATTAAAAAAAAAAAAAGATTAAGAACATGAAATTCCTGAATGAGCTGAATTGTTTGGTGTTGGAATTGTTTAAATCGGTCAAGAAATGTTAAATTAGTAACAGTTTTTAATTGAGAAATTGCTGGAATTTCGGGAAAACCGGGAATTTTTCCAGTTCCGGAAACCAACTTGGTTTTTGTCCTGAATATGAGGAGTGTTTTGACGGTGGAGCAGTTGAAATGTGTTGAAAAATGTGAAAAGAGTAGTGGAACTTAAGAGTTACCAAAAAACGTGAATTCCTGGAAATTTGTTGAATGTGGAAACATTTTATTTTGAATGTCCAGGATGAGTTGAATGTGTTGATGTTGGAATGGTTTGAATAGGTTGAAAAATGTGGGAATTGTGGAAGATTGAAAAATGTCCCATTCATTTCAATGGAAACTTCCTGGAAATGTGGGAATTGTGGGAAAAGCGGGATTTTTTTTGAAAATGATTAAGAACATGAATGTTCTGAATGAGCTGAATTGTTTGGTGTTGGGATTGTTTAAATTGGTCAAGAAATGTTGAATTGGTAACAGTTTTTAATTGAAAAATTCCTGGAATTTCGGGAGAACCGGGAATTTTTGTAATTCCTTAACCAACTTGGTTTTTGTCCTGAATATGAGGAGTGTTTTGACGGTGGAACGGTTGAAATGGTTTGAAAAATGTGAAAAGAGTAGGGGAACTTAAGAGTTACCAAAAAACGTGAATTCCTGGAAATTTGTTGAATGTGGAAACATTTTATTTTGAATGTCCAGGATGAGTTGAATGTGTTGATGTTGGAATAGTTTGAATAGGTTGAAAAATGTGGGAATTGTGGAAGTTTGAAAAATGTCCCATTCATTTAAATGGGAACTTCCTGGAAATGTGGGAAATTTGGGAAAAGCGGGATTTTTTAAAAAATGATTAAGAACATTAGTGTCCTGAATGAGCTGAATTGTTTGGTGTTGGAATTGTTTAAATCGGTCAAGAAATGTTGAATTAATAACAGTGTTTAATTGAGAAATTCCTGGAATTTCGGGAAAACCGGGAATTTTTCTAGTTCCTTAACCAACTTGGTTTTGTCCTGAATATAAGGAGTGTTTTGACAGTGGAACGGTTGAAATGGTTTGAAAAATGTGAAAAGAGTAGTGGAACTTAAGAGTTACCAAAAAACGGGAATTCCTGGAAATGTGTTGAATGTGGAAAAATAGTACCGGTAGTTTGAATGTCCAGGATGAGTTAAATGTGTTGATGTTGGAATGGTTTGAATAGGTTGAAAAATGTGGGAATTGTGGAAGTTTGAAATATGTCCCATTAATTTCAATGGGAACTTCCTGGAAATGTGGGAATTTTGGGAAAAGCGGGATTAAAAAAAAAAAATGATTAAGAACATGAAATTCCTGAATGAGCTGAATTGTTTGGTGTTGGAATTGTTTAAATCGGTCAAGAAATGTTAAATTAGTAACAGTTTTTAATTGAGAAATTGCTGGAATTTCGGGAAAACCGGGAATTTTTCCAGTTCCGGAAACCAACTTGCTTTTTGTCCTGAATATGAGGAGTGTTTTGACGGTGGAACAGTTGAAATGTGTTGAAAAATGTGAAAAGAGTAGTGGAACTTAAGAGTTACCAAAAAACGTGAATTCCTGGAAATTTGTTGAATGTGGAAATATTTTATTTTGAATGTCCAGGATGAGTTGAATGTGTTGATGTTGGAATGGTTTGAATAGGTTGAAAAATGTGGGAATTGTGGAAGTTTGAAAAATGTCCCATTCATTTCAATGGGAACTTCCTGGAAATGTGGGAATTTGGGGAAAAGCGGGATTTTTTTTTTTAAATGATTAAGAACATGATTTTTCTGAATGAGCTGAATTGTTTGGTGTTGGAATTGTTTAAATCGGTCAAGAAGTATTGAATTAGTAACCGTTTTTAATTGAGAAATTCCTGGCATTTCGGGAGAACCGGGAATTTTTCTAGTTCCTTAACCAACTTGGTTTTTGTCCTGAATATGAGGAGTGTTTTGACGGTGGAACGGTTGAAATGGGTTGAAAAATGTGAAAAGAGTAGTGGAACTTAAGAGTTACCAAAAAACGGGAATTCCTGGAAATGTGTTGAATGTAGAAAAATAGTAGTTTGAATGTCCAGGATGAGTTGAATGTGTTGATGTTGGAATGGTTTGAATAGGTTGAAAAATGTGGGAATTGTGGAAGTTTGAAATATGTCCCATTAATTTCAATGGGAACTTCCTGGAAATGTGGGAATTTTGGGAAAAGCGGGATTAAAAAAAAAAAAAGATTAAGAACATGAAATTCCTGAATGAGCTGAATTGTTTGGTGTTGGAATTGTTTAAATCGGTCAAGAAATGTTAAATTAGTAACAGTTTTTAATTGAGAAATTGCTGGAATTTCGGGAAAACCGGGAATTTTTCCAGTTCCGGAAACCAACTTGGTTTTTGTCCTGAATATGAGGAGTGTTTTGACGGTGGAACAGTTGAAATGTGTTGAAAAATGTGAAAAGAGTAGTGGAACTTAAGAGTTACCAAAAAACGTGAATTCCTGGAAATTTGTTGAATGTGGAAACATTTTATTTTGAATGTCCAGGATGAGTTGAATGTGTTGATGTTGGAATGGTTTGAATAGGTTGAAAAATGTGGGAATTGTGGAAGTTTGAAAAATGTCCCATTTATTTCAATGGGAACTTCCTGGAAATGTGGGAATTTGGGGAAAAGCGGGATTTTTTTTTTAAATGATTAAGAACATGATTTTTCTGAATGAGCTGAATTGTTTGGTGTTGGAATTGTTTAAATCGGTCAAGAAGTATTGAATTAGTAACCGTTTTTAATTGAGAAATTCCTGGCATTTCGGGAGAACCGGGAATTTTTCTAGTTCCTTAACCAACTTGGTTTTTGTCCTGAATATGAGGAGTGTTTTGACGGTGGAACGGTTGAAATGGGTTGAAAAATGTGAAAAGAGTAGTGGAACTTAAGAGTTACCAAAAAACGGGAATTCCTGGAAATGTGTTGAATGTAGAAAAATAGTAGTTTGAATGTCCAGGATGAGTTGAATGTGTTGATGTTGGAATGGTTTGAATAGGTTGAAAAATGTGGGAATTGTGGAAGTTTGAAATATGTACCATTCATTTCAATGGGAACTTCCTGGAAATGTGGGAATTTTGGGAAAAGCGGGATTTTTTATGAAATTAATTAAGAACATGAAATTCCTGAATGAGCGGAATTGTTTAGTGTTGGAATTGTTTAAATCGGTCAAGAAATGTTAAATTAGTAACAGTTTTTAATTGAGAAATTCCTGGAATTTCGGGAAAACCGGGAATTTTTCGAGTTCCTGAAACAAACTTAGTTTTTGTCCTGAATATGAGGATTGTTTTGACGGTAGAACAGTTGAAATGGGTTGAAAAATGTGAAAAGAGTAGTGGAACTTAAGAGTTACCAACAAACGGGAATTCCTGGAAATTTGTTGAATGTGGAAAAATAGTAGTTTGCATGTCCAGGATGAGTTGAATGTGTTGAATGTGGAATGGTTTGAAGAATGTGGGAATTGTGGAAGTTTGAAAAATGTCTCATTAATTTCAATGGGAACTTCCTGGAAATTTGGGAACCTTGGGAAAAGCGGGATTTTTTTGGAAAATGATTACGAACATGAATGTTCTGAATGAGCTGAATTGTTTGGTGTTGGAATTGTTTAAACCGGTCAAGAAATGTTGAATTAATAACAGTTTTTAATTGAGAAATTCCTGGAATTTCGGGAAAACCGGGAATTTTTCTAGTTCCTTAACCAACTTGTTTTTTGTCCTGAATATGAGGAGTGTTTTGACGGTGGAACAGTTGAAATGGGTTGAAAAATGTGAAAAGAGTAGTGGAACTTAAGAGTTACCAAAAAAGAGGGGAATTCCTGGAAATTTGTTGAATGTGGAAAAATAGTAGTTTGAATGTCCAGGATGAGTTGAATGTGTTGAATGTGGAATGGTTTGAATGGGTTGAAGAATGTGGGAATTGTGGAAGTTAGAAAAATGGACAATTTATTTTTGAAAGAGTAAATTTTCAAAAATTATGGGAAATCCGGGAACTTTTCTAGTTCCTTAACCAACTTGGTTTTTGTCCTGAATATGAGGAGTGTTTTGACCATGGAACAGTTGAAATGGGTTGAAAAATGTGAAAAGAGTAGTGGAACTTAAGAGTTACCAAGAAACGGGAATTCCTGGAAATGTGTTGAATGTAGAAAAATAGTAGTTTGAATGTCCAGGATGAGTTGAATGTGTTGATGTTGGAATGGTTTGAATAGGTTGAAAAATGTGGGAATTGTGGAAGTTTGAAATATGTACCATTCATTTCAATGGGAACTTCCTGCAAATGTGGGAATTTTGGGAAAAGCGGGATTCTTTATGAAATTAATTAAGAACATGAAATTCCTGAATGAGCGGAATTGTTTGGTGTTGGAATTGTTTAAATCGGTCAAGAAATGTTAAATTAGTAACAGTTTTTAATTGAGAAATTCCTGGAATTTCGGGAAAACCGGGAATTTTTCGAGTTCCTGAAACAAACTTAGTTTTTGTCCTGAATATGAGGAGAGTTTTGACGGTGGAACAGTTGAAATGGGTTGAAAAATGTGAAAAGAGTAGTGGAATTTAAGAGTTACCAACAAACGGGAATTCCTGGAAATTTGTTGAATGTGGAAAAATAGTAGTTTGCATGTCCAGGATGAGTTGAATGTGTTGAATGTGGAATGGTTTGAAGAATGTGGGAATTGTGGAAGTTTGAAAAATGTCTCATTAATTTCAATGGGAACTTCCTGGAAATTTGGGAACCTTGGGAAAAGCGGGATTTTTTTGGAAAATGATTACGAACATGAATGTTCTGAATGAGCTGAATTGTTTGGTGTTGGAATTGTTTAAACCGGTCAAGAAATGTTGAATTAATAACAGTTTTTAATTGAGAAATTCCTGGAATTTCGGGAAAACCGGGAATTTTTCTAGTTCCTTAACCAACTTGTTTTTTGTCCTGAATATGAGGAGTGTTTTGACGGTGGAACAGTTGAAATGGGTTGAAAAATGTGAAAAGAGTAGTGGAACTTAAGAGTTACCAAAAAAGAGGGGAATTCCTGGAAATTTGTTGAATGTGGAAAAATAGTAGTTTGAATGTCCAGGATGAGTTGAATGTGTTGAATGTGGAATGGTTTGAATGGGTTGAAGAATGTGGGAATTGTGGAAGTTAGAAAAATGGACAATTTATTTTTGAAAGAGTAAATTTTCAAAAATTATGGGAAATCCGGGAACTTTTCTAGTTCCTTAACCAACTTGGTTTTTGTCCTGAATATGAGGAGTGTTTTGACCATGGAACAGTTGAAATGGGTTGAAAAATGTGAAAAGAGTAGTGGAACTTAAGAGTTACCAAAAAACGGGAATTCCTGGAAATGTGTTGAATGTAGAAAAATAGTAGTTTGAATGTCCAGGATGAGTTGAATGTGTTGATGTTGGAATGGTTTGAATAGGTTGAAAAATGTGGGAATTGTGGAAGTTTGAAATATGTACCATTCATTTCAATGGGAACTTCCTGGAATTGTGGGAATTTTGGGAAAAGCGGGATTCTTTATGAAATTAATTAAGAACATGAAATTCCTGAATGAGCGGAATTGTTTGGTGTTGGAATTGTTTAAATCGGTCAAGAAATGTTAAATTAGTAACAGTTTTTAATTGAGAAATTCCTGGAATTTCGGGAAAACCGGGAATTTTTCGAGTTCCTGAAACAAACTTAGTTTTTGTCCTGAATATGAGGATTGTTTTGACGGTGGAACAGTTGAAATGGGTTGAAAAATGTGAAAAGAGTAGTGGAACTTAAGAGTTACCAACAAACGGGAATTCCTGGAAATTTGTTGAATGTGGAAAAATAGTAGTTTGCATGTCCAGGATGAGTTGAATGTGTTGAATGTGGAATGGTTTGAAGAATGTGGGAATTGTGGAAGTTTGAAAAATGTCTCATTAATTTCAATGGGAACTTCCTGGAAATTTGGGAACCTTGGGAAAAGCGGGATTTTTTTGGAAAATGATTACGAACATGAATGTTCTGAATGAGCTGAATTGTTTGGTGTTGGAATTGTTTAAACCGGTCAAGAAATGTTGAATTAATAACAGTTTTTAATTGAGAAATTCCTGGAATTTCGGGAAAACCGGGAATTTTTCTAGTTCCTTAACCAACTTGTTTTTTGTCCTGAATATGAGGAGTGTTTTGACGGTGGAACAGTTGAAATGGGTTGAAAAATGTGAAAAGAGTAGTGGAACTTAAGAGTTACCAAAAAAGAGGGGAATTCCTGGAAATTTGTTGAATGTGGAAAAATAGTAGTTTGAATGTCCAGGATGAGTTGAATGTGTTGAATGTGGAATGGTTTGAATGGGTTGAAGAATGTGGGAATTGTGGAAGTTAGAAAAATGGACAATTTATTTTTGAAAGAGTAAATTTTCAAAAATTATGGGAAATCCGGGAACTTTTCTAGTTCCTGAAACAAACTTAGTTTTTGTCCTGAATATGAGGATTGTTTTGACGGTGGAACAGTTGAAATGGGTTGAAAAATGTGAAAAGAGTAGTGGAACTTAAGAGTTACCAACAAACGGGAATTCCTGGAAATTTGTTGAATGTGGAAAAATAGTAGTTTGCATGTCCAGGATGAGTTGAATGTGTTGAATGTGGAATGGTTTGAAGAATGTGGGAATTGTGGAAGTTTGAAAAATGTCTCATTAATTTCAATGGGAACTTCCTGGAAATTTGGGAACCTTGGGAAAAGCGGGATTTTTTTGGAAAATGATTACGAACATGAATGTTCTGAATGAGCTGAATTGTTTGGTGTTGGAATTGTTTAAACCGGTCAAGAAATGTTGAATTAATAACAGTTTTTAATTGAGAAATTCCTGGAATTTCGGGAAAACCGGGAATTTTTCTAGTTCCTTAACCAACTTGTTTTTTGTCCTGAATATGAGGAGTGTTTTGACGGTGGAACAGTTGAAATGGGTTGAAAAATGTGAAAAGAGTAGTGGAACTTAAGAGTTACCAAAAAAGAGGGGAATTCCTGGAAATTTGTTGAATGTGGAAAAATAGTAGTTTGAATGTCCAGGATGAGTTGAATGTGTTGAATGTGGAATGGTTTGAATGGGTTGAAGAATGTGGGAATTGTGGAAGTTAGAAAAATGGACAATTTATTTTTGAAAGAGTAAATTTTCAAAAATTATGGGAAATCCGGGAACTTTTCTAGTTCCTTAACCAACTTGGTTTTTGTCCTGAATATGAGGAGTGTTTTGACCATGGAACAGTTGAAATGGGTTGAAAAATGTGAAAAGAGTAGTGGAACTTAAGAGTTACCAAAAAACGGGAATTCCTGGAAATTTGTTGAATGTGGAAAAATAGTAGTTTGAATGTCCAGGATGAGTTGAATGTGTTGATGTTGGAATGGTTTGAATAGGTTGAAAAATGTGGGAATTGTGGAAGTTTGAAATATGTACCATTCATTTCAATGGGAACTTCCTGGAAATGTGGGAATTTTGGGAAAAGCGGGATTCTTTATGAAATTAATTACGAACATGAAATTCCTGAATGAGCGGAATTGTTTGGTGTTGGAATTGTTTAAATCGGTCAAGAAATGTTAAATTAGTAACAGTTTTTAATTGAGAAATTCCTGGAATTTCGGGAAAACCGGGAATTTTTCGAGTTCCTGAAACAAACTTAGTTTTTGTCCTGAATATGAGGATTGTTTTGACGGTGGAACAGTTGAAATGGGTTGAAAAATGTGAAAAGAGTAGTGGAACTTAAGAGTTACCAACAAACGGGAATTCCTGGAAATTTGTTGAATGTGGAAAAATAGTAGTTTGCATGTCCAGGATGAGTTGAATGTGTTGAATGTGGAATGGTTTGAAGAATGTGGGAATTGTGGAAGTTTGAAAAATGTCTCATTAATTTCAATGGGAACTTCCTGGAAATTTGGGAACCTTGGGAAAAGCGGGATTTTTTTGGAAAATGATTACGAACATGAATGTTCTGAATGAGCTGAATTGTTTGGTGTTGGAATTGTTTAAACCGGTCAAGAAATGTTGAATTAATAACAGTTTTTAATTGAGAAATTCCTGGAATTTCGGGAAAACCGGGAATTTTTCTAGTTCCTTAACCAACTTGTTTTTTGTCCTGAATATGAGGAGTGTTTTGACGGTGGAACAGTTGAAATGGGTTGAAAAATGTGAAAAGAGTAGTGGAACTTAAGAGTTACCAAAAAAGAGGGGAATTCCTGGAAATTTGTTGAATGTGGAAAAATAGTAGTTTGAATGTCCAGGATGAGTTGAATGTGTTGAATGTGGAATGGTTTGAATGGGTTGAAGAATGTGGGAATTGTGGAAGTTAGAAAAATGGACAATTTATTTTTGAAAGAGTAAATTTTCAAAAATTATGGGAAATCCGGGAACTTTTCTAGTTCCTTAACCAACTTGGTTTTTGTCCTGAATATGAGGAGTGTTTTGACCATGGAACAGTTGAAATGGGTTGAAAAATGTGAAAAGAGTAGTGGAACTTAAGAGTTACCAAAAAACGGGAATTCCTGGAAATGTGTTGAATATAGAAAAATAGTAGTTTGAATGTCCAGGATGAGTTGAATGTGTTGATGTTGGAATGGTTTGAATAGGTTGAAAAATGTGGGAATTGTGGAAGTTTGAAATATGTACCATTCATTTCAATGGGAACTTCCTGGAAATGTGGGAATTTTGGGAAAAGCGGGATTCTTTATGAAATTAATTAAGAACATGAAATTCCTGAATGAGCGGAATTGTTTGGTGTTGGAATTGTTTAAATCGGTCAAGAAATGTTAAATTAGTAACAGTTTTTAATTGAGAAATTCCTGGAATTTCGGGAAAACCGGGAATTTTTCGAGTTCCTGAAACAAACTTAGTTTTTGTCCTGAATATGAGGATTGTTTTGACGGTGGAACAGTTGAAATGGGTTGAAAAATGTGAAAAGAGTAGTGGAACTTAAGAGTTACCAACAAACGGGAATTCCTGGAAATTTGTTGAATGTGGAAAAATAGTAGTTTGCATGTCCAGGATGAGTTGAATGTGTTGAATGTGGAATGGTTTGAAGAATGTGGGAATTGTGGAAGTTTGAAAAATGTCTCATTAATTTCAATGGGAACTTCCTGGAAATTTGGGAACCTTGGGAAAAGCGGGATTTTTTTGGAAAATGATTACGAACATGAATGTTCTGAATGAGCTGAATTGTTTGGTGTTGGAATTGTTTAAACCGGTCAAGAAATGTTGAATTAATAACAGTTTTTAATTGAGAAATTCCTGGAATTTCGGGAAAACCGGGAATTTTTCTAGTTCCTTAACCAACTTGTTTTTTGTCCTGAATATGAGGAGTGTTTTGACGGTGGAACAGTTGAAATGGGTTGAAAAATGTGAAAAGAGTAGTGGAACTTAAGAGTTACCAAAAAAGAGGGGAATTCCTGGAAATTTGTTGAATGTGGAAAAATAGTAGTTTGAATGTCCAGGATGAGTTGAATGTGTTGAATGTGGAATGGTTTGAATGGGTTGAAGAATGTGGGAATTGTGGAAGTTAGAAAAATGGACAATTTATTTTTGAAAGAGTAAATTTTCAAAAATTATGGGAAATCCGGGAACTTTTCTAGTTCCTTAACCAACTTGGTTTTTGTCCTGAATATGAGGAGTGTTTTGACCATGGAACAGTTGAAATGGGTTGAAAAATGTGAAAAGAGTAGTGGAACTTAAGAGTTACCAAAAAACGGGAATTCCTGGAAATTTGTTGAATGTGGAAAAATAGTAGTTTGAATGTCCAGGATGAGTTGAATGTGTTGATGTTGGAATGGTTTGAATAGGTTGAAAAATGTGGGAATTGTGGAAGTTTGAAATATGTACCATTCATTTCAATGGGAACTTCCTGGAAATGTGGGAATTTTGGGAAAAGCGGGATTCTTTATGAAATTAATTAAGAACATGAAATTCCTGAATGAGCGGAATTGTTTGGTGTTGGAATTGTTTAAATCGGTCAAGAAATGTTAAATTAGTAACAGTTTTTAATTGAGAAATTCCTGGAATTTCGGGAAAACCGGGAATTTTTCGAGTTCCTGAAACAAACTTAGTTTTTGTCCTGAATATGAGGATTGTTTTGACGGTGGAACAGTTGAAATGGGTTGAAAAATGTGAAAAGAGTAGTGGAACTTAAGAGTTACCAACAAACGGGAATTCCTGGAAATTTGTTGAATGTGGAAAAATAGTAGTTTGCATGTCCAGGATGAGTTGAATGTGTTGAATGTGGAATGGTTTGAAGAATGTGGGAATTGTGGAAGTTTGAAAAATGTCTCATTAATTTCAATGGGAACTTCCTGGAAATTTGGGAACCTTGGGAAAAGCGGGATTTTTTTGGAAAATGATTACGAACATGAATGTTCTGAATGAGCTGAATTGTTTGGTGTTGGAATTGTTTAAACCGGTCAAGAAATGTTGAATTAATAACAGTTTTTAATTGAGAAATTCCTGGAATTTCGGGAAAACCGGGAATTTTTCTAGTTCCTTAACCAACTTGTTTTTTGTCCTGAATATGAGGAGTGTTTTGACGGTGGAACAGTTGAAATGGGTTGAAAAATGTGAAAAGAGTAGTGGAACTTAAGAGTTACCAAAAAAGAGGGGAATTCCTGGAAATTTGTTGAATGTGGAAAAATAGTAGTTTGAATGTCCAGGATGAGTTGAATGTGTTGAATGTGAAATGGTTTGAATGGGTTGAAGAATGTGGGAATTGTGGAAGTTAGAAAAATGGACAATTTATTTTTGAAAGAGTAAATTTTCAAAAATTATGGGAAATCCGGGAACTTTTCTAGTTCCTTAACCAACTTGGTTTTTGTCCTGAATATGAGGAGTGTTTTGACCATGGAACAGTTGAAATGGGTTGAAAAATGTGAAAAGAGTAGTGGAACTTAAGAGTTACCAAAAAACGGGAATTCCTGGAAATTTGTTGAATGTGGAAAAATAGTAGTTTGAATGTCCAGGATGAGTTGAATGTGTTGATGTTGGAATGGTTTGAATAGGTTGAAAAATGTGGGAATTGTGGAAGTTTGAAATATGTACCATTCATTTCAATGGGAACTTCCTGGAAATGTGGGAATTTTGGGAAAAGCGGGATTCTTTATGAAATTAATTAAGAACATGAAATTCCTGAATGAGCGGAATTGTTTGGTGTTGGAATTGTTTAAATCGGTCAAGAAATGTTAAATTAGTAACAGTTTTTAATTGAGAAATTCCTGGAATTTCGGGAAAACCGGGAATTTTTCGAGTTCCTGAAACAAACTTAGTTTTTGTCCTGAATATGAGGATTGTTTTGACGGTGGAACAGTTGAAATGGGTTGAAAAATGTGAAAAGAGTAGTGGAACTTAAGAGTTACCAACAAACGGGAATTCCTGGAAATTTGTTGAATGTGGAAAAATAGTAGTTTGCATGTCCAGGATGAGTTGAATGTGTTGAATGTGGAATGGTTTGAAGAATGTGGGAATTGTGGAAGTTTGAAAAATGTCTCATTAATTTCAATGGGAACTTCCTGGAAATTTGGGAACCTTGGGAAAAGCGGGATTTTTTTGGAAAATGATTACGAACATGAATGTTCTGAATGAGCTGAATTGTTTGGTGTTGGAATTGTTTAAACCGGTCAAGAAATGTTGAATTAATAACAGTTTTTAATTGAGAAATTCCTGGAATTTCGGGAAAACCGGGAATTTTTCTAGTTCCTTAACCAACTTGTTTTTTGTCCTGAATATGAGGAGTGTTTTGACGGTGGAACAGTTGAAATGGGTTGAAAAATGTGAAAAGAGTAGTGGAACTTAAGAGTTACCAAAAAAGAGGGGAATTCCTGGAAATTTGTTGAATGTGGAAAAATAGTAGTTTGAATGTCCAGGATGAGTTGAATGTGTTGAATGTGGAATGGTTTGAATGGGTTGAAGAATGTGGGAATTGTGGAAGTTAGAAAAATGGACAATTTATTTTTGAAAGAGTAAATTTTCAAAAATTATGGGAAATCCGGGAACTTTTCTAGTTCCTTAACCAACTTGGTTTTTGTCCTGAATATGAGGAGTGTTTTGACCATGGAACAGTTGAAATGGGTTGAAAAATGTGAAAAGAGTAGTGGAACTTAAGAGTTACCAAAAAACGGGAATTCCTGGAAATTTGTTGAATGTGGAAAAATAGTAGTTTGAATGTCCAGGATGAGTTGAATGTGTTGATGTTGGAATGGTTTGAATAGGTTGAAAAATGTGGGAATTGTGGAAGTTTGAAATATGTACCATTCATTTCAATGGGAACTTCCTGGAAATGTGGGAATTTTGGGAAAAGCGGGATTCTTTATGAAATTAATTAAGAACATGAAATTCCTGAATGAGCGGAATTGTTTGGTGTTGGAATTGTTTAAATCGGTCAAGAAATGTTAAATTAGTAACAGTTTTTAATTGAGAAATTCCTGGAATTTCGGGAAAACCGGGAATTTTTCGAGTTCCTGAAACAAACTTAGTTTTTGTCCTGAATATGAGGATTGTTTTGACGGTGGAACAGTTGAAATGGGTTGAAAAATGTGAAAAGAGTAGTGGAACTTAAGAGTTACCAACAAACGGGAATTCCTGGAAATTTGTTGAATGTGGAAAAATAGTAGTTTGCATGTCCAGGATGAGTTGAATGTGTTGAATGTGGAATGGTTTGAAGAATGTGGGAATTGTGGAAGTTTGAAAAATGTCTCATTAATTTCAATGGGAACTTCCTGGAAATTTGGGAACCTTGGGAAAAGCGGGATTTTTTTGGAAAATGATTACGAACATGAATGTTCTGAATGAGCTGAATTGTTTGGTGTTGGAATTGTTTAAACCGGTCAAGAAATGTTGAATTAATAACAGTTTTTAATTGAGAAATTCCTGGAATTTCGGGAAAACCGGGAATTTTTCTAGTTCCTTAACCAACTTGTTTTTTGTCCTGAATATGAGGAGTGTTTTGACGGTGGAACAGTTGAAATGGGTTGAAAAATGTGAAAAGAGTAGTGGAACTTAAGAGTTACCAAAAAAGAGGGGAATTCCTGGAAATTTGTTGAATGTGGAAAAATAGTAGTTTGAATGTCCAGGATGAGTTGAATGTGTTGAATGTGGAATGGTTTGAATGGGTTGAAGAATGTGGGAATTGTGGAAGTTAGAAAAATGGACAATTTATTTTTGAAAGAGTAAATTTTCAAAAATTATGGGAAATCCGGGAACTTTTCTAGTTCCTTAACCAACTTGGTTTTTGTCCTGAATATGAGGAGTGTTTTGACCATGGAACAGTTGAAATGGGTTGAAAAATGTGAAAAGAGTAGTGGAACTTAAGAGTTACCAAAAAACGGGAATTCCTGGAAATTTGTTGAATGTGGAAAAATAGTAGTTTGAATGTCCAGGATGAGTTGAATGTGTTGATGTTGGAATGGTTTGAATAGGTTGAAAAATGTGGGAATTGTGGAAGTTTGAAATATGTACCATTCATTTCAATGGGAACTTCCTGGAAATGTGGGAATTTTGGGAAAAGCGGGATTCTTTATGAAATTAATTAAGAACATGAAATTCCTGAATGAGCGGAATTGTTTGGTGTTGGAATTGTTTAAATCGGTCAAGAAATGTTAAATTAGTAACAGTTTTTAATTGAGAAATTCCTGGAATTTCGGGAAAACCGGGAATTTTTCGAGTTCCTGAAACAAACTTAGTTTTTGTCCTGAATATGAGGATTGTTTTGACGGTGGAACAGTTGAAATGGGTTGAAAAATGTGAAAAGAGTAGTGGAACTTAAGAGTTACCAACAAACGGGAATTCCTGGAAATTTGTTGAATGTGGAAAAATAGTAGTTTGCATGTCCAGGATGAGTTGAATGTGTTGAATGTGGAATGGTTTGAAGAATGTGGGAATTGTGGAAGTTTGAAAAATGTCTCATTAATTTCAATGGGAACTTCCTGGAAATTTGGGAACCTTGGGAAAAGCGGGATTTTTTTGGAAAATGATTACGAACATGAATGTTCTGAATGAGCTGAATTGTTTGGTGTTGGAATTGTTTAAACCGGTCAAGAAATGTTGAATTAATAACAGTTTTTAATTGAGAAATTCCTGGAATTTCGGGAAAACCGGGAATTTTTCTAGTTCCTTAACCAACTTGTTTTTTGTCCTGAATATGAGGAGTGTTTTGACGGTGGAACAGTTGAAATGGGTTGAAAAATGTGAAAAGAGTAGTGGAACTTAAGAGTTACCAAAAAAGAGGGGAATTCCTGGAAATTTGTTGAATGTGGAAAAATAGTAGTTTGAATGTCCAGGATGAGTTGAATGTGTTGAATGTGGAATGGTTTGAATGGGTTGAAGAATGTGGGAATTGTGGAAGTTAGAAAAATGGACAATTTATTTTTGAAAGAGTAAATTTTCAAAAATTATGGGAAATCCGGGAACTTTTCTAGTTCCTTAACCAACTTGGTTTTTGTCCTGAATATGAGGAGTGTTTTGACCATGGAACAGTTGAAATGGGTTGAAAAATGTGAAAAGAGTAGTGGAACTTAAGAGTTACCAAAAAACGGGAATTCCTGGAAATTTGTTGAATGTGGAAAAATAGTAGTTTGAATGTCCAGGATGAGTTGAATGTGTTGATGTTGGAATGGTTTGAATAGGTTGAAAAATGTGGGAATTGTGGAAGTTTGAAATATGTACCATTCATTTCAATGGGAACTTCCTGGAAATGTGGGAATTTTGGGAAAAGCGGGATTCTTTATGAAATTAATTAAGAACATGAAATTCCTGAATGAGCGGAATTGTTTGGTGTTGGAATTGTTTAAATCGGTCAAGAAATGTTAAATTAGTAACAGTTTTTAATTGAGAAATTCCTGGAATTTCGGGAAAACCGGGAATTTTTCGAGTTCCTGAAACAAACTTAGTTTTTGTCCTGAATATGAGGATTGTTTTGACGGTGGAACAGTTGAAATGGGTTGAAAAATGTGAAAAGAGTAGTGGAACTTAAGAGTTACCAACAAACGGGAATTCCTGGAAATTTGTTGAATGTGGAAAAATAGTAGTTTGCATGTCCAGGATGAGTTGAATGTGTTGAATGTGGAATGGTTTGAAGAATGTGGGAATTGTGGAAGTTTGAAAAATGTCTCATTAATTTCAATGGGAACTTCCTGGAAATTTGGGAACCTTGGGAAAAGCGGGATTTTTTTGGAAAATGATTACGAACATGAATGTTCTGAATGAGCTGAATTGTTTGGTGTTGGAATTGTTTAAACCGGTCAAGAAATGTTGAATTAATAACAGTTTTTAATTGAGAAATTCCTGGAATTTCGGGAAAACCGGGAATTTTTCTAGTTCCTTAACCAACTTGTTTTTTGTCCTGAATATGAGGAGTGTTTTGACGGTGGAACAGTTGAAATGGGTTGAAAAATGTGAAAAGAGTAGTGGAACTTAAGAGTTACCAAAAAAGAGGGGAATTCCTGGAAATTTGTTGAATGTGGAAAAATAGTAGTTTGAATGTCCAGGATGAGTTGAATGTGTTGAATGTGGAATGGTTTGAATGGGTTGAAGAATGTGGGAATTGTGGAAGTTAGAAAAATGGACAATTTATTTTTGAAAGAGTAAATTTTCAAAAATTATGGGAAATCCGGGAACTTTTCTAGTTCCTTAACCAACTTGGTTTTTGTCCTGAATATGAGGAGTGTTTTGACCATGGAACAGTTGAAATGGGTTGAAAAATGTGAAAAGAGTAGTGGAACTTAAGAGTTACCAAAAAACGGGAATTCCTGGAAATGTGTTGAATATAGAAAAATAGTAGTTTGAATGTCCAGGATGAGTTGAATGTGTTGATGTTGGAATGGTTTGAATAGGTTGAAAAATGTGGGAATTGTGGAAGTTTGAAATATGTACCATTCATTTCAATGGGAACTTCCTGGAAATGTGGGAATTTTGGGAAAAGCGGGATTCTTTATGAAATTAATTAAGAACATGAAATTCCTGAATGAGCGGAATTGTTTGGTGTTGGAATTGTTTAAATCGGTCAAGAAATGTTAAATTAGTAACAGTTTTTAATTGAGAAATTCCTGGAATTTCGGGAAAACCGGGAATTTTTCGAGTTCCTGAAACAAACTTAGTTTTTGTCCTGAATATGAGGATTGTTTTGACGGTGGAACAGTTGAAATGGGTTGAAAAATGTGAAAAGAGTAGTGGAACTTAAGAGTTACCAACAAACGGGAATTCCTGGAAATTTGTTGAATGTGGAAAAATAGTAGTTTGCATGTCCAGGATGAGTTGAATGTGTTGAATGTGGAATGGTTTGAAGAATGTGGGAATTGTGGAAGTTTGAAAAATGTCTCATTAATTTCAATGGGAACTTCCTGGAAATTTGGGAACCTTGGGAAAAGCGGGATTTTTTTGGAAAATGATTACGAACATGAATGTTCTGAATGAGCTGAATTGTTTGGTGTTGGAATTGTTTAAACCGGTCAAGAAATGTTGAATTAATAACAGTTTTTAATTGAGAAATTCCTGGAATTTCGGGAAAACCGGGAATTTTTCTAGTTCCTTAACCAACTTGTTTTTTGTCCTGAATATGAGGAGTGTTTTGACGGTGGAACAGTTGAAATGGGTTGAAAAATGTGAAAAGAGTAGTGGAACTTAAGAGTTACCAAAAAAGAGGGGAATTCCTGGAAATTTGTTGAATGTGGAAAAATAGTAGTTTGAATGTCCAGGATGAGTTGAATGTGTTGAATGTGGAATGGTTTGAATGGGTTGAAGAATGTGGGAATTGTGGAAGTTAGAAAAATGGACAATTTATTTTTGAAAGAGTAAATTTTCAAAAATTATGGGAAATCCGGGAACTTTTCTAGTTCCTTAACCAACTTGGTTTTTGTCCTGAATATGAGGAGTGTTTTGACCATGGAACAGTTGAAATGGGTTGAAAAATGTGAAAAGAGTAGTGGAACTTAAGAGTTACCAAAAAACGGGAATTCCTGGAAATTTGTTGAATGTGGAAAAATAGTAGTTTGAATGTCCAGGATGAGTTGAATGTGTTGATGTTGGAATGGTTTGAATAGGTTGAAAAATGTGGGAATTGTGGAAGTTTGAAATATGTACCATTCATTTCAATGGGAACTTCCTGGAAATGTGGGAATTTTGGGAAAAGCGGGATTCTTTATGAAATTAATTAAGAACATGAAATTCCTGAATGAGCGGAATTGTTTGGTGTTGGAATTGTTTAAATCGGTCAAGAAATGTTAAATTAGTAACAGTTTTTAATTGAGAAATTCCTGGAATTTCGGGAAAACCGGGAATTTTTCGAGTTCCTGAAACAAACTTAGTTTTTGTCCTGAATATGAGGATTGTTTTGACGGTGGAACAGTTGAAATGGGTTGAAAAATGTGAAAAGAGTAGTGGAACTTAAGAGTTACCAACAAACGGGAATTCCTGGAAATTTGTTGAATGTGGAAAAATAGTAGTTTGCATGTCCAGGATGAGTTGAATGTGTTGAATGTGGAATGGTTTGAAGAATGTGGGAATTGTGGAAGTTTGAAAAATGTCTCATTAATTTCAATGGGAACTTCCTGGAAATTTGGGAACCTTGGGAAAAGCGGGATTTTTTTGGAAAATGATTACGAACATGAATGTTCTGAATGAGCTGAATTGTTTGGTGTTGGAATTGTTTAAACCGGTCAAGAAATGTTGAATTAATAACAGTTTTTAATTGAGAAATTCCTGGAATTTCGGGAAAACCGGGAATTTTTCTAGTTCCTTAACCAACTTGTTTTTTGTCCTGAATATGAGGAGTGTTTTGACGGTGGAACAGTTGAAATGGGTTGAAAAATGTGAAAAGAGTAGTGGAACTTAAGAGTTACCAAAAAAGAGGGGAATTCCTGGAAATTTGTTGAATGTGGAAAAATAGTAGTTTGAATGTCCAGGATGAGTTGAATGTGTTGAATGTGGAATGGTTTGAATGGGTTGAAGAATGTGGGAATTGTGGAAGTTAGAAAAATGGACAATTTATTTTTGAAAGAGTAAATTTTCAAAAATTATGGGAAATCCGGGAACTTTTCTAGTTCCTTAACCAACTTGGTTTTTGTCCTGAATATGAGGAGTGTTTTGACCATGGAACAGTTGAAATGGGTTGAAAAATGTGAAAAGAGTAGTGGAACTTAAGAGTTACCAAAAAACGGGAATTCCTGGAAATGTGTTGAATATAGAAAAATAGTAGTTTGAATGTCCAGGATGAGTTGAATGTGTTGATGTTGGAATGGTTTGAATAGGTTGAAAAATGTGGGAATTGTGGAAGTTTGAAATATGTACCATTCATTTCAATGGGAACTTCCTGGAAATGTGGGAATTTTGGGAAAAGCGGGATTCTTTATGAAATTAATTAAGAACATGAAATTCCTGAATGAGCGGAATTGTTTGGTGTTGGAATTGTTTAAATCGGTCAAGAAATGTTAAATTAGTAACAGTTTTTAATTGAGAAATTCCTGGAATTTCGGGAAAACCGGGAATTTTTCGAGTTCCTGAAACAAACTTAGTTTTTGTCCTGAATATGAGGATTGTTTTGACGGTGGAACAGTTGAAATGGGTTGAAAAATGTGAAAAGAGTAGTGGAACTTAAGAGTTACCAACAAACGGGAATTCCTGGAAATTTGTTGAATGTGGAAAAATAGTAGTTTGCATGTTCAGGATGAGTTGAATGTGTTGAATGTGGAATGGTTTGAAGAATGTGGGAATTGTGGAAGTTTGAAAAATGTCTCATTAATTTCAATGGGAACTTCCTGGAAATTTGGGAACCTTGGGAAAAGCGGGATTTTTTTGGAAAATGATTACGAACATGAATGTTCTGAATGAGCTGAATTGTTTGGTGTTGGAATTGTTTAAACCGGTCAAGAAATGTTGAATTAATAACAGTTTTTAATTGAGAAATTCCTGGAATTTCGGGAAAACCGGGAATTTTTCTAGTTCCTTAACCAACTTGTTTTTTTTCCTGAATATGAGGAGTGTTTTGACGGTGGAACAGTTGAAATGGGTTGAAAAATGTGAAAAGAGTAGTGGAACTTAAGAGTTACCAAAAAAGAGGGGAATTCCTGGAAATTTGTTGAATGTGGAAAAATAGTAGTTTGAATGTCCAGGATGAGTTGAATGTGTTGAATGTGGAATGGTTTGAATGGGTTGAAGAATGTGGGAATTGTGGAAGTTAGAAAAATGGACAATTTATTTTTGAAAGAGTAAATTTTCAAAAATTATGGGAAATCCGGGAACTTTTCTAGTTCCTTAACCAACTTGGTTTTTGTCCTGAATATGAGGAGTGTTTTGACCATGGAACAGTTGAAATGGGTTGAAAAATGTGAAAAGAGTAGTGGAACTTAAGAGTTACCAAAAAACGGGAATTCCTGGAAATTTGTTGAATGTGGAAAAATAGTAGTTTGAATGTCCAGGATGAGTTGAATGTGTTGATGTTGGAATGGTTTGAATAGGTTGAAAAATGTGGGAATTGTGGAAGTTTGAAATATGTACCATTCATTTCAATGGGAACTTCCTGGAAATGTGGGAATTTTGGGAAAAGCGGGATTCTTTATGAAATTAATTAAGAACATGAAATTCCTGAATGAGCGGAATTGTTTGGTGTTGGAATTGTTTAAATCGGTCAAGAAATGTTAAATTAGTAACAGTTTTTAATTGAGAAATTCCTGGAATTTCGGGAAAACCGGGAATTTTTCGAGTTCCTGAAACAAACTTAGTTTTTGTCCTGAATATGAGGATTGTTTTGACGGTGGAACAGTTGAAATGGGTTGAAAAATGTGAAAAGAGTAGTGGAACTTAAGAGTTACCAACAAACGGGAATTCCTGGAAATTTGTTGAATGTGGAAAAATAGTAGTTTGCATGTCCAGGATGAGTTGAATGTGTTGAATGTGGAATGGTTTGAAGAATGTGGGAATTGTGGAAGTTTGAAAAATGTTTCATTAATTTCAATGGGAACTTCCTGGAAATTTGGGAACCTTGGGAAAAGCGGGATTTTTTTGGAAAATGATTACGAACATGAATGTTCTGAATGAGCTGAATTGTTTGGTGTTGGAATTGTTTAAACCGGTCAAGAAATGTTGAATTAATAACAGTTTTTAATTGAGAAATTCCTGGAATTTCGGGAAAACCGGGAATTTTTCTAGTTCCTTAACCAACTTGTTTTTTGTCCTGAATATGAGGAGTGTTTTGACGGTGGAACAGTTGAAATGGGTTGAAAAATGTGAAAAGAGTAGTGGAACTTAAGAGTTACCAAAAAAGAGGGGAATTCCTGGAAATTTGTTGAATGTGGAAAAATAGTAGTTTGAATGTCCAGGATGAGTTGAATGTGTTGAATGTGGAATGGTTTGAATGGGTTGAAGAATGTGGGAATTGTGGAAGTTAGAAAAATGGACAATTTATTTTTGAAAGAGTAAATTTTCAAAAATTATGGGAAATCCGGGAACTTTTCTAGTTCCTTAACCAACTTGGTTTTTGTCCTGAATATGAGGAGTGTTTTGACCATGGAACAGTTGAAATGGGTTGAAAAATGTGAAAAGAGTAGTGGAACTTAAGAGTTACCAAAAAACGGGAATTCCTGGAAATTTGTTGAATGTGGAAAAATAGTAGTTTGAATGTCCAGGATGAGTTGAATGTGTTGAATGTAAAATGGTTTGAATGGGTTGAAGAATGTGGGAATTGTGCAAGTTTGAAAAATAGCCAATTAATTTTGAAAGAGTACATTTTCAAAAATGATGGGAAATCCGGGAATTTAAAAAAAAAATGTTTAAGTAGAGCACACAATTCCTGAACAGGCTGAATATTTTGAAATTGGAACAGTTTGAATCAGATTAAAAATGTGGGAATTGTGGAACTTTGAAGAATGTCCCATTGATTTGAAAGGGAATTTCAGAAAAAAAATTAAATTAGCATAAAAGTACATCAAAAATAAATTACGTTTGAATAACATTTTAAAAAGTGGAGCCTTATTTTCCTTCAGGTGTGCTTGCTTTGTTGGTATGGCAAATGACAACATTACTTACACCTGCGCCTGTTTGCCCGCCAAGTGTTTGAGCCGGACGGGACGTCTCACGCAACAAAGGTATCACAACATGTTACCGTTTGATCTTACGTTACTCAATATCCTTTTGTACCGACACAACTCGCCTGGTTACCTTTTAAAAGTTCCAAATTCTCTACCCAGTCCACATTCTCCGACCTCAAAATTCAGAGTGAATAAAACATTTTCCTGACTTAATCGAATCGTTCCAGCGTCAAAACGTTCTGAAGAAAAATTTTGCACGTTCCAAAACGTGTTCTCATATTTACATTCGTTGAATTTGAACCTTGCCTCCTGCGCGCTTGTTTGCCCCGGCAAAAACCCGACAGGACTGAGGGAAGACTGGGGGACTCGGTCGCCATGGTTACGACAATAACGGTAGACGACACAAAGAGTACTCGTACACTCGTGTGCCGTGGTTCACACTCTGGAGGCGACTCTGGTCTGGAGACAAGGTCCTCGTGGGATATTACAAGCATCTCCTGCACACACACACACACACACACACACACACACACACACACACACACACACACACACACACACGCACACACACGGACACACACACACTTCAGTATGCATGAGAGGGGAAACACAAGTCGTGTCATTGGCCAAGGACACAGCCGAGAAAAAGCAAACACCTTAACACACACTTCACTTTCTCCATGATGGAGTACACAGTGTTCCCATGATGCACTGCAGCGCTTTATGGCGTATTCTACGCGACGCGCGGCCGCGTGGAGTCATGAAGTCACACGGTTGCTCTTTTGGTTTTTAAACGCCTTCACTCATTGCTGTGAATGTCAGACATCTTTGTGTGATCTCGCTGGGAATGTGTAAGTAAACACGTGCGTATGTTGAAATAAACAAGTAGGAATGTGGACGTAAACAAGTGGAAATATAGGTGTAAACAAGTGGAAATATAGGTATAGACAAGTGTGAATGTGTGACTAAATACGTGTATATGTTGAAGTAAACAAGTGGAAATATCGGTGTAAACAAGTGGAAATATAGGAGTAAACAAGTGTGATTGTGTAGGTAAACACGTGCGTATGTTGAAGTAAACAAGTGGAAATATCGGTGTAAACAAGTGGAAATATAGGAGTAAACAAGTGTGATTGTGTAGGTAAACACGTGCGTATGTTGAAGTAAACAAGTGGAAATATCGGTGTAAACAAGTGGAAATATAGGAGTAAACAAGTGTGATTGTGTAGGTAAACACGTGCGTATGTTGAAGTAAACAAGTGGAAATATAGATGAAACAAGTGGGAATGTGGACGTACACAAGTGGAAATATAGGTGTAAAAAAGTGGAAATATAGGTATAGACAAGTGTGAATGTGTGACTAAATACGTGTATATGTTGAAGTAAACAAGTGGAAATATCGGTGTAAACAAGTGGAAATATAGGAGTAAACAAGTGTGATTGTGTAGGTAAACACGTGCGTATGTTGAAGTAAACAAGTGGAAATATAGATGGAAACAAGTGGGAATGTGGACGTAAACAAGTGGAAATATAGATGTACACAAGTGGGAATGTGGACGTAAACAAGTGGAAATATAGATGTAAACAAGTGGGAATGTGGATGTAAACAAGTGGGAATGTGGATGTAAACAAGTGGAAATATAGATGTAAACAAGTGGCAATGTGGACGTAAACAAGTGGAAATATAGATGTAAACAAGTGGGAATGTGGATGTAAACAAGTGGGAATGTGGATGTAAACAAGTGGGAATGTGGATGTAAACAAGTGGAAATATAGGTGTAAACAAGTGTGAATGTGTAAGTAAACAAGTGCTTATGTTGAAGTAAACATGTGGAAATATAGATGTAAAAAAGTGGGAATGTGGACGTAAACAAGTGGGAATGTGTAAGTAAATGCGTGCGTATGTTGAAGTAAAAAAGTGGAAATATAGATGTAAACAAGTGGGAATGTGGATGTAAACAAGTGGAAATATAGATGTAAACAAGTGGCAATGTGTAAGTAAACACATGTGTATGTTGAAGTAAACAAGTGGAAATATAGATGTAAACAAGTGGGAATGTGTCCCTAAACAAGTGGAAATATAGGTGTAAACAAGTGGGAATGTGTAGGTAAACACGTGCGTATGTTGAAGTAAACAAGTGGAAATATAGATGTAAACATGTGGGAATGTGGACGTAAACAAGTGGAAATATAGGTGTAAACAAGTGGAAATATAGGTGTAAACAAGTGTGAATGTGTGAGTAAACACGTGCATATGTTGAAGTAAACAAGTGGAAATATAGATGTAAACAAGTGGGAATGTGGATGTAAACAAGTGGAAATATAGGTGTAAACAAGTGGGAATGTGTAAGTAAACACGTGCGTATGTTGAAGTAAACAAGTGGAAATATAGATGTAAACAAGTGGGAATGTGGACGTAAACAAGTGGAAATATAGGTGTAAACAAGTGGAAATATAGGTGTAAACAAGTGGGAATGTGGATGTAAACAAGTGGAAATATAGGTGTAAACAAGTGGGAATGTGTAAGTAAACAAGTGCTTCTGTTGAAGTAAACAAGTGGAAATATAGATGTAAACAAGTGGGAATGTGGACGTAAACACGTGCGTATGTTGAAGTAAACAAGTGGAAATATAGATGTAAACACGTGGGAATGTGGACATAAACAAGTGGAAATATAGACGCAAACAAGTGGCAATGTGTAAGTAAACACGTGCGTATGTTGAAGTAAACAAGTGGAAATATAGATGTAAACAAGTGGGAATGTGGACGTAAACAAGTGGAAATATAGGTGTAAACAAGTGGAAATATAGGTATAAACAAGTGTGAATGTGTAAGTAAATATGTGCATATGTTGAAGTAAACAAGTGGAAATATAGATGAAAACCAGTAGGAATGTGGACGTAAACAAGTGGAAATATAGGTGTAAACAAGTGTGAATGTGTAACTAAACATGTGTATGTTGAAGTAAACAAGCGGAAATATAGATGTACACAAGTGGAAATGTGGATGTAAACAAGTGGAAATATAGGAGTAAACAAGTGTGAATGTGTAGGTAAACACGTGCGTATGTTGAAGTAAACAAGTGGAAATATTGATGCAAACAAGTGGGAATGTGTATGTAAACAATTGGAAATATAGGTGTAAACAAGTGTGATAGTTTAAGTAAACGCATGCGTATGTTGAAGTAAACAAATGGAAATATAGATGAAACAAGTGGGAATGTGGATGTAAAGAAGTGGAAATATAGATGTAAACAAGTGGGAATGTGGACGTAAACAAGTGGAAATATAGGTGTAAACAAGTGTGAATGTGGATGTAAACAAGTGGAAATATAGATGTAAACAAGTGGGAATGTGGACGTAAACAAGTGGAAATATAGATGTAAACAAGTGGGAATGTGGACGTAAACAAGTGGAAATATAGATGTAAACAAGTGGGAATGTGGACGTAAACAAGAGGAAATATAGGTGTAAACAAGTGGGAATGTGTAAGTAAACTCGTGTGTATGTTGAAGTAAACAAGTGGAAATATAGATGTAAACAAGTGGGAATGTGGACGTAAACAAGTGGAAATATAGGTGTAAACAAGTGTGAATGTGTAAGTAAACTCGTGTGTATGTTGAAGTAAACAAGTGGAAATATAGATGTAAACAAGTGGGAATGTGGACGTAAACAAGTGGAAATATAGATGTAAACAAGTGGGAATGTGGACGTAAACAAGTGGAAATATAGATGTAAACAAGTGGGAATGTGGACGTAAACAAGTGGAAATATAGGTGTAAACAAGTGGGAATGTGTAAGTAAACTCGTGTGTATGTTGAAGTAAACAAGTGGAAATATAGATGTAAACAAGTGGGAATGTGGACGTAAACAAGTGGAAATATAGGTGTAAACAAGTGTGAATGTGTAAGTAAACTCGTGTGTATGTTGAAGTAAACAAGTGGAAATATAGATGTAAACAAGTGGCAATGTGTAAGTAAACACGTGCGTATGTTGAAGTAAACAAGTGGAAATATTAAGGGTGTAACGGTGCACAAAAATCTCGTTTCGGTACATACCTCGGTTTAGATGTAACGGTTCGGTTCATTTTCGGTACAGTAAGAAAACAACAAAATTTAAATGTTTTGGTTATTTATTTACCAAATTTGTAAACAATGGCTTTATCCTTTTAACGTTGGGAACACTATAATAGTTCTGCCCAAAAATAGAAATAGCTCTTTGTGTGTTCCAATTCAATTATTTAGTGTCTCTGGATCTTGTTGAAATCTCAGCTCAGATAATACAGTTCTTGGAGAAAGGTTTTGGAGAGTAAAGCAGAACAGTCCATGTGCTGTGGTCAAGGGTGAAAATGTGTAGAGGGTTGGCTTGAGAGCCTCCTACCAGCCCACACAGAACAGGTGGTGGGGTTCCTGGCTGGAATCTCCCAAGAACGATCCTTGGACTAAATGCTTTTTTTCCTTAAATCGCCATCATAAAGAGTGTAAGAACCAGGACCATCCTTATAAATCAATGTGTACACAAATCAAATATCTTCATTAAATAACACTAATTGCATTATATTAAAGGGGAACATTATCACCAGACCTATGTAAGCGATTTCCGAACTCTAAATGGGTGAATTTTGGCGAATTAAACGCCTTTCTAATATTCGCTCTCGGAGCGATGACGTCACAAATCAAATCAAATCAAATCAACTTTATTTATAGAGCACATTTAAAATGTACCACAGGGGTAGCCAAAGTGCTGTACAATGAGCAGGTTAAAAGATAAAACGAGTACCGAGCAAACACAACACAACACAAACAGAACACGATAGAAAATAAATAATTAAAATAGAATTAATAAAAACATAAAAACATAAAAACAGGATCACAGCAGGTGTATTATGGGGCGCCATTGCAGGATGGATATCACTCAGTGTTAAAAGCCATGGAATAAAAGTATGTTTTTAAGAGAGATTTAAAAACAGGAAGAGAGGAGGCTTGTCTAACACTCAGAGGTAGGTCGTTCCAGAGCTTGGGAGCAGCAACGGCGAAAGCTCTGTCACTTCTAAGCTTCAGCCTTGTGTCAGGGACCGTCAACAGCAGCTGATCGGCTGATCTTAAGGATCGGGTGGGGCAGTAAGGCTGAAGGAGGTCGGAGAGATAGGTTGGTGCGAGGTTGTTTAGACATTTAAAAACAAATAAAAGGAGTTTAAAATGTATTCGGTAACGCACAGGGAGCCAGTGAAGGGACGCTAAAATAGGGGTGATGTGCTCACGTCTGCGGGTCTGTGTTAGCAGACGAGCAGCAGAGTTCTGCACGAGCTGCAGGCGGGCGAGGGAGGCCTGGCTAATGCCAACATACAGGGCATTACAATAATCAAGACGAGTCGAGATAAAAGCGTGGATTAATTTCTCGAGATCATGTCTTGATAGAAGCGGTTTCACTTTCGCTATTTGGCGTAATTGATAAAAGCTTTTTTGAACGACGCTGCTGATTTGTTTTTCGAATTTAAAATCTGAGTCAAACTTTACCCCCAGGTTTGTGACAGAGTCGCTGAGATACGGGGTCAGAGTGCCGAGGTCAACGTTGGGGGAGGGAGAGCGACTTGGACCGAACAACATAACTTCTGTTTTATCTTCATTTAGGCTCAGGAAGTTAGCTGAAAGCCAGACTTTGATGTCGTGCAGGCAGTCAATAAGACGTTGAACCGTGTTATTTTGTGCCATGGGAAAATAAATCTGGCGTCACATCGGGAAGCAATCCGCCATTTTCTCAAACACCGAGTCAAATCAGCTCTTGTTATTTTCCGTTTTTTCGACTGTTTTCTGTACCTTGGAGACATCATGCCTCGTCGGTGTGTTGTCGGAGGGTGTAACGACACGAACAGGGACGGATTCAAGTTGCACCAGTGGCCCAAAGATGCGAAAGTGGCAAGAAATTGGACGTTTGTTCCGCACACTTTACCGACGAAAGCTATGCTACGACAGAGATGGCAAGAATGTGTGGATATCCTGCGACACTCAAAGCGGATGCATTTCCAACGATAAAGTCAAAGAAATCTGCCGCCAGACCACCATTGAATCTGCCGGAGTGTGTGAGCTATTCAGGGACAAAGGACCTCGGTAGCACTGCAAGCAATGGCGGCAGTTTGTTCCCGCAGACGAGCGAGCTAAACCCCCTATCGACCCTATCTTCCCTGGCCTGCTGACATCAACTCCAAAACTGGACAGATCAGCTTTCAGGAAAAGAGCGCGGATGAGGGTATGTCTACAGAATATATTAATTGATGAAAATTGGGCTGTCTGCACTCTCAAAGTGCATGTTGTTGCCAAATGTATTTCATATGCTGTAAACCTAGTTCATAGTTGTTAGTTTCCTTTAATGCCAAACAAACACATACCAATCGTTGGTTAGAAGGCGATCGCCAAATTCGTCCTCGCTTTCTCCCGTGTCGCTGGCTGTTGTGTCGTTTTCGTCGGTTTCGCTTGCATACGGTTCAAACCGATATGGCTCAATAGCTTCAGTTTCTTCTTCAATTTGGTTTTCGCTACCTGCCTCCACACTACAACCATCCGTTTCAATACATGCGTAATCTGTTGAATCGCTTAAGCCGCTGAAATCCGAGTCTGAATCCGAGCTAATGTCGCTATAGCTTGCTGTTCTATGCGCCATGTTTGGTTGTGTCGGCTTCACTATGTGACGTCACAGGAAAATGGACGGGTGTTTATAACGATGGTTAAGATGTGACTTTAAGGTTTTACTACTTACGTATAAAATACTACACGGTCTAGCTCCGTCCTATCTTGTCGATTGCATTGTACCATATGTCCCGGCAAGAAATCTGCGTTCAAAGAACTCCGGCTTATTAGTGATTCCCAGAGCCCAAAAAAAGTCTGCGGGCTATAGAGCGTTTTCTATTCGGGCTCCAGTACTATGGAATGCCCTCCCGGTAACAATTAGAGATGCTACCTCAGTAGAAGCATTTAAGTCCCATCTTAAAACTCATTTGTATACTCTAGCCTTTAAATAGCCCCCCTGTTAGACCAGTTGATCTGCCGTTTCTTTTCTTTTCTCCTCTGCTCCCCTTTTCCTTGAGGGGGGGGGGGGGGGGGCACAGGTCCGGTGGCCATGGATGAAGTGCTGGCTGTCCAGAGTCGGGACCCGGGGTGGACCGCTCGCCTGTGCATCGGCTGGGAACATCTCTGCGCTGCTGACCCGTCTCCGCTCGGGATGGTGTCCTGCTGGCCCCACTATGGACTGGACTCTTACTATTATGTTGGATCCACTATGGACTGGACTCTCACAATATTATGTCAGACCCACTCGACATCCATTGCTTTCGGTCTCCCCTAGAGGGGGGGGGGGTTACCCACATATGCGGTCCTCTCCAAGGTTTCTCATAGTCATTCACATCGACGTCCCACTGGGGTGAGTTTTTCCTTGCCCGTATGTGGGCTTTGTACCGAGGATGTCGTTGTGGCTTGTGCAGCCCTTTGAGACACTTGTGATTTAGGGCTATATAAATAAAGATTGATTGATTGATTGATTGATAAAATCAGGCACTTTGAAGCTTTTTTTAAGGAATTTTGCGTGATGGGTAAAATTGAAAAAAAAAAACTTCGAAAAATATAATAAGCCACTGGGAACTGATTTTTAATGATTTTAACAATTCTGAAATTGTGATAATGTTCCCCTTAAAGTATTCAGAACAGGTTCTAGTTTTTTTCCTCAATATTGTACAATATAAATCAACATACATGTCAGAATCACAATATGCAATAAAGTGCTAAAATAACCATTAGCAGCATAAATATCAATCAATCTTTATTTATATAGCCCTAAATCACAAGTGTCTCAAAGGGCTGCACAAGCCACAACGACATCCTCGGTACAAAGCCCACATACGGGCAAGGAAAAACTCACCCCAGTGGGACGTCGATGTGAATGACTATGAGAAACCTTGGAGAGGACCGCATATGTGGGTAACCCCCCCCCCTCTAGGGGAGACCGAAAGCAATGGATGTCGAGTGGGTCTGACATAATATTGTGAGAGTCCAGTCCATAGTGGATCCAACATAATAGTAAGAGTCCAGTCCATAGTGGGGCCAGCAGGACACCATCCCGAGCGGAGACGGGTCAGCAGCGCAGAGATGTTCCCAGCCGATGCACAGGCGAGCGGTCCACCCCGGGTCCCGACTCTGGACAGCCAGCACTTCATCCATGGCCACCGGACCTGTGCCCCCCCCCCTCTCAAGGAAAAGGGGAGCAGAGGAGAAAAGAAAAGAAACGGCAGATCAACTGGTCTAACAGGGGGGCTATTTAAAGGCTAGAGTATACAAATGAGTTTTAAGATGGGACTTAAATGCTTCTACTGAGGTAGCATCTCTAAATGTTACCGGGAGGGCATTCCATAGTACTGGAGCCCCAATAGAAAACGCTCTATAGCCCGCAGACTTTTTTGGGGCTCTGGGAATCACTAATAAGCCGGAGTTCTTTGAACGCAGATTTCTTGCCGGGACATATGGTACAATGCAAT
The DNA here is from genome assembly GCF_033978685.3 of Nerophis lumbriciformis. Lineage (NCBI taxonomy): Eukaryota > Metazoa > Chordata > Actinopteri > Syngnathiformes > Syngnathidae > Nerophis > Nerophis lumbriciformis. Next base: position 3,326,315 of record NC_084586.2, read on the forward strand.
CGACAAGATAGGACGGAGCTAGACCGTGTAGTATTTTATACGTAAGTAGTAAAACCTTAAAGTCACATCTTAAGTGCACAGGAAGCCAGTGCAGGTGAGCCAGTATAGGCGTAATATGATCAAACTTTCTTGTTCTTGTCAAAAGTCTAGCAGCCGCATTTTGTACCAACTGTAATTTTTTAATGCTAGACATAGGGAGACCCGAAAATAATACGTTACAGTAGTCGAGACGAGACGTAACGAACGCATGAATAATGATCTCAGCGTCGCTAGTGGATAAAATAGAACGAATTTTAGCGATATTACGGAGATGAAAGAAGGCCGTTTTAGTAACACTCTTAATGTGTGATTCAAACGAGAGAGTTGGGTCGAATATGACCTATACAATTCGGTCAGTGCACTAAACGTGCTTATTATCAAACACATTCAAAAGTACATTCAATACACAATAGTCATAGACCTGGTACGGTATATGGACGATTGAGAAATATGCCACAAAGACTGTTGCAATGAAACAATGGAAGAAAGACTAACATATTTTCATAAACATGGACTCACCAACTCCGCTTCTACAGTCACACACAGCTTAATGACAAAAAAAATCCGGCGCTGGTAGTCGGCTCTATAAAGTTAACAAATAGGCATTTAGTTTAGAATCCCGTCAGCACAATATTTCGGGTGAAAACGAGAATAAAAACCTACCTCGAGCAGAAATACAATCGGTCTCCCCTCACGTCCTGTCTACTGGCCACTTCCTGCAACCGGCTTATAAGCACAGCTGATTGGACCGCGGCGGTCACGTGACTACGGAGAGCGCACACGTGACAAAGAGTAATAGAGAGCAAGTCTCCGCAAAAGTATGTATTTGACACCTGCGTTACACCAGCATGCCGTGTGTTGTGCCTCGGTGTGCATTGTTTACACAACGTGCGGTACGCTACTTATGTCCGTCCGTGCAGTGCGCTACTTAATATGTTCGTGTGGAAACTCGTTCGGTACACCTCCGAACCGAACTGAACCCCCTGTACCGAAACGGTTCAATACAAATACACGTACCGTTACACCCTTAGGAAATATAGATGTAAACAAGTGGGAATGTGGACGTAAACAAGTGGAAATATAGGTGTAAACAAGTGGTAATGTGTAAGTAAACACATGTGTATGTTGAAGTAAACAAGTGGAAATATAGATGTAAACAAGTGGGAATGTGGATGTAAACAAGTGGAAATATAGGTGTAAACAAGTGGGAATGTGTAAGTAAACGCGTGCGTATGTTGAAGTAAACAAGTGGAAATATAGATGTAAACAAGTGGGAATGTGGACGTAAACAAGTGGAAATATAGGTGTAAACAAGTGGAAATATAGGTGTAAACAAGTGGGAATGTGGATGTAAACAAGTGGAAATATAGGTGTAAACAAGTGGGAATGTGTAAGTAAACACGTGCGTATGTTGAAGTAAACAAGTGGAAATATAGATGTAAACAAGTGGGAATGTGGACGTAAACAAGTGGAAATATAGGTGTAAACAAGTGGAAATATAGGTGTAAACAAGTGGGAATGTGGATGTAAACAAGTGGAAATATAGGTGTAAACAAGTGGGAATGTGTAAGTAAACAAGTGCTTCTGTTGAAGTAAACAAGTGGAAATATAGATGTAAACAAGTGGGAATGTGGACGTAAACACGTGCGTATGTTGAAGTAAACAAGTGGAAATATAGATGGAAACAAGTGGGAATGTGGACGTAAACAAGTGGAAATATAGGTGTAAACAAGTGGAAATATAGGTATAAACAAGTGTGAATGTGTAAGTAAATATGTGCATATGTTGAAGTAAACAAGTGGAAATATAGATGTAAACAAGTGGGAATGTGGATGTAAACAAGTGGAAATATAGGTGTAAACAAGTGTGAATGTGTAAGTAAACGCGTGTGTATGTTGAAGTAAACAAGTGGAAATATAGATGTAAACAAGTGGGAATGTGGACGTAAACAAGTGGGAATATAGGTGTAAACAAGTGTGAATGTGTAACTAAACGCGTGCGTATGTAGAAGTAAACAAGTAGAAATATAGATGTAAACAAGTGGGAATGTGGATGTAAACAAGTGGAAATATAGGTGTAAACAAGTGTGAATGTGTAAGTAAACGCGTGCGTATGTTGAAGTAAACAAGTGGAAATATAGATGTTAACAAGTGGGAATGTGGATGTAAACAAGTGGGAATGTGGATGTAAACAAGTGGAAATATAGGTGTAAACAAGTGGGAATGTGTAAGTAAACACGTGCGTATGTTGAAGTAAACAAGTAGAAATATAGATGCAAACAAGTGGGAATGTGGATGTATACAAGTGGAAATATAGGTGTAAACAAGTGGGAATGTGTAAGTAAACACGTGCGTATGTTGAAGTAAACAAGTGGAAATATAGATGTAAACAAGTGGGAATGTGGACGTAAACAAGTGGAAATATAGGTGTAAACAAGTGTGAATGTGTAGGTAAACACGTACGTATGTTGAAGTAAACAAGTGGAAATATAGATGTAAACAAGTGGGAATGTGGACGTAAACAAGTGGAAATATAGGTGTAAACAAGTGGGAATGTGTAAGTAAACACGTGCGTATGTTGAAGTAAACAAGTAGAAATATAGATGCAAACAAGTGGGAATGTGGATGTATACAAGTGGAAATATAGGTGTAAACAAGTGGGAATGTGTAAGTAAACACGTGCGTATGTTGAAGTAAACAAGTGGAAATATAGATGTAAACAAGTGGGAATGTGGACGTAAACAAGTGGAAATATAGGTGTAAACAAGTGTGAATGTGTAGGTAAACACGTACGTATGTTGAAGTAAACAAGTGGAAATATAGATGTAAACAAGTGGGAATGTGGATGTAAACAAGTGGAAATATAGGTGTAAACAAGTGGTAATGTGTAAGTAAACACATGTGTATGTTGAAGTAAACAAGTGGAAATATAGATGTAAACAAGTGGGAATGTGGACGTAAACAAGTGGAAATATAGGTGTAAACAAGTGTGAATGTGTAGGTAAAAACGTACGTATGTTGAAGTAAACAAGTGGAAATATAGATGTAAACAAGTGGGAATGTGGATGTAAACAAGTGGAAATATAGGTGTAAACAAGTGGTAATGTGTAAGTAAACACATGTGTATGTTGAAGTAAACAAGTGGAAATATAGATGTAAACAAGTGGGAATGTGGATGTAAACAAGTGGAAATATAGGTGTAAACAAGTGTGAATGTGTAAGTAAACGCGTGTGTATGTTGAAGTAAACAAGTGGAAATATAGATGTAAACAAGTGGAAATATAGGTGTAAACAAGTGGGAATGTGGACGTAAACAAGTGGGAATATAGGTGTAAACAAGTGTGAATGTGTAACTAAACGCGTGCGTATGTAGAAGTAAACAAGTAGAAATATAGATGTAAACAAGTGGGAATGTGGATGTAAACAAGTGGAAATATAGGTGTAAACAAGTGTGAATGTGTAAGTAAACGCGTGCGTATGTTGAAGTAAACAAGTGGAAATATAGATGTAAACAAGTGGAAATATAGGTGTAAACAAGTTGGAATGTCTAAGTAAACACATGTGTATGTTGAAGTAAACAAGTAGAAATATAGATGTAAACAAGTGGGAATGTGGATGTAAACAAGTGGAAATATAGGTGTAAACAAGTGGTAATGTGTAAGTAAACACATGTGTATGTTGAAGTAAACAAGTGGAAATATAGATGTAAACAAGTGGGAATGTGGATGTAAACAAGTGGAAATATAGGTGTAAACAAGTGTGAATGTGTAAGTAAACGCGTGTGTATGTTGAAGTAAACAAGTGGAAATATAGATGTAAACAAGTGGGAATGTGGATGTAAACAAGTGGAAATATAGGTGTAAACAAGTGGGAATGTGTAAGTAAACACGTGCGTATGTTGAAGTAAACAAGTAGAAATATAGATGTAAACAAGTGGGAATGTGGATGTAAACAAGTGGAAATATAGGTGTAAACAAGTGGTAATGTGTAAGTAAACACATGTGTATGTTGAAGTAAACAAGTGGAAATATAGATGTAAACAAGTGGGAATGTGGATTTAAACAAGTGGAAATATAGGTGTAAACAAGTGTGAATGTGTAAGTAAACGCGTGTGTATGTTGAAGTAAACAAGTGGAAATATAGATGTAAACAAGTGGGAATGTGGACGTAAACAAGTGGGAATATAGGTGTAAACAAGTGTGAATGTGTAACTAAACGCGTGCGTATGTAGAAGTAAACAAGTAGAAATATAGATGTAAACAAGTGGGAATGTGGATGTAAACAAGTGGAAATATAGGTGTAAACAAGTGTGAATGTGTAAGTAAACGCGTGCGTATGTTGAAGTAAACAAGTGGAAATATAGATGTAAACAAGTGGAAATATAGGTGTAAACAAGTTGGAATGTTTAAGTAAACACGTGGGAATGTAGATGTAAACAAGTGTGAATGTTTAAGTAAACAAGTGGAAATATAGATGTAAACAAGTGGAATGTTTAAGTGAACAAGTAGAAATGTGAATGTAAACAAGTGTTTATGTAAGTAAATCGGTGTGAATATAGATGTAAACAAAAAGAAATATTTAAGTAAACAAGTGTGAATGTGTAAGTAAATGCGTGCGTATGTTGAAGTAAACAAGTGGAAATATAAATGTAAACAAGTGGGAATGTGGACGTAAACAAGTGGGAATATAGGTGTAAACAAGTGGGAATGTGTAAGTAAACACATACGTATGTTGAAGTAAACAAGTGGAAATGTAGATGTAAACAAGTGGGAATGTGGACGTAAACAAGTGGGAATATAGGTGTAAACAAGTGTGAATGTGTAAGTAAACGCGTGCATATGTTGAAGTAAACAAGTAGAAATATAGATGTTAACAAGTGGGAATGTGGATGTAAACAAGTGGGAATGTGGATGTAAACAAGTGGAAATATAGGTGTAAACAAGTGGGAATGTGTAAGTAAACACGTGTGTATGTTGAAGTAAACAAGTGGAAATATAGATGTAAACAAGTGGGAATGTGGACGTAAACAAGTGGGAATATAGGTGTAAACAAGTGTGAATGTGTAACTAAACGCGTGCGTATGTAGAAGTAAACAAGTAGAAATATAGATGTAAACAAGTGGGAATGTGGACGTAAACAAGTGGGAATATAGGTGTAAACAAGTGTGAATGTGTAAGTAAACACATGTGTATGTTGAAGTAAACAAGTAGAAATATAGATGTTAACAAGTGGGAATGCGGATGTAAACAAGTGGGAATGTGGATGTAAACAAGTGGAAATATAGGTGTAAACAAGTGGGAATGTGTAAGTAAACACGTGTGTATGTTGAAGTAAACAAGTGGAAATATAGATGTAAACAAGTGGGAATGTGGACGTAAACAAGTGGGAATATAGGTGTAAACAAGTGTGAATGTGTAACTAAACGCGTGCGTATTTAGAAGTAAACAAGTAGAAATATAGATGTAAACAAGTGGGAATGTGGATGTAAACAAGTGGAAATATAGGTGTAAACAAGTGTGAATGTGTAAGTAAACGCGTGCGTATGTTGAAGTAAACAAGTGGAAATATAGATGTAAACAAGTGGAAATATAGGTGTAAACAAGTTGGAATGTTTAAGTAAACACGTGGGAATGTAGATGTAAACAAGTGGGAATGTTTAAGTAAACAAGTGGAAATATAGATGTAAACAAGTGGAATGTTTAAGTGAACAAGTAGAAATGTGAATGTAAACAAGTGTTTATGTAAGTAAATCGGTGTAAATATAGATGTAAACAAAAAGAAATATTTAAGTAAACAAGTGTGAATGTGTAAGTAAACGCGTGCGTATGTTGAAGTAAACAAGTGGAAATATAAATGTAAACAAGTGGGAATGTGGACGTAAACAAGTGGGAATATAGGTGTAAACAAGTGGGAATGTGTAAGTAAACACATACGTATGTTGAAGTAAACAAGTGGAAATGTAGATGTAAACAAGTGGGAATGTGGACGTAAACAAGTGGGAATATAGGTGTAAACAAGTGTGAATGTGTAAGTAAACGCGTGCATATGTTGAAGTAAACAAGTAGAAATATAGATGTTAACAAGTGGGAATGTGGATGTAAACAAGTGGAAATATAGGTGTAAACAAGTGGGAATGTGTAAGTAAACACGTGCGTATGTTGAAGTAAACAAGTGGAAATATAGATGTAAACAAGTGGGAATGTGGATGTAAACAAGTGGAAATATAGGTGTAAACAAGTGTGAATGTGTAAGTAAACGAGTGCGTATGTTGAAGTAAACAAGTGGAAATATAGATGTAAACAAGTGGAAATATAGGTGTAAACAAGTTGGAATGTTTAAGTAAACACTTGGGAATGTAGATGTAAACAAGTGGGAATGTTTAAGTAAACAAGTGGAAATATAGATGTAAACAAGTGGAATGTTTAAGTGAACAAGTAGAAATGTGAATGTAAACAAGTGTTTATGTAAGTAAATCGGTGTAAATATAGATGTAAACAAAAATAAATATTTAAGTAAACAAGTGTGAATGTGTAAGTAAACGTGTGCGTATTTTGAAGTAAACAAGTGGAAATATAAATGTAAACAAGTGGGAATGTGGACGTAAACAAGTGGGAATATAGGTGTAAACAAGTGGGAATGTGTAAGTAAACACATATGTATGTTGAAGTAAACAAGTGGAAATGTAGATGTAAACAAGTGGGAATGTGGACGTAAACAAGTGGGAATATAGGTGTAAACAAGTGTGAATGTGTAAGTAAACGCGTGCATATGTTGAAGTAAACAAGTAGAAATATAGATGCAAACAAGTGGGAATGTGGATGTAAACAAGTGGAAATATAGGTGTAAACAAGTGGGAATGTGTAAGTAAACACGTGCGTATGTTGAAGTAAACAAGTAGAAATATAGATGCAAACAAGTGGGAATGTAGATGTAAACAAGTGGAAATATAGGTGTAAACAAGTGGTAATGTGTAAGTAAACACGTGCGTATGTTGAAGTAAACAAGTGGAAATATAGATGTAAACAAGTGGGAATGTGGACGTAAACAAGTGGAAATATAGGTGTAAACAAGTGTGAATGTGTAGGTAAACACGTACGTATGTTGAAGTAAACAAGTGGAAATATAGATGTAAACAAGTGGAAATATAGGTGTAAACAAGTTGGAATGTTTAAGTAAACACGTGGGAATGTAGATGTAAACAAGTGGGAATGTTTAAGTAAACAAGTGGAAATATAGATGTAAACAAGTGGAATGTTTAAGTGAACAAGTAGAAATGTGAATGTAAACAAGTGTTTATGTAAGTAAATCGGTGTAAATATAGATGTAAACAAAAAGAAAGGTTTAAGTAAACAAGTGTGAATGTGTTAGTAAATGCGTGCGTATGTTGAAGTAAACAAGTGGAAATATAAATGTAAACAAGTGGGAATGTGGACGTAAACAAGTGGGAATATAGGTGTAAACAAGTGGGAATGTATAAGTAAACACATACGTATGTTGAAGGAAACAAGTGGAAATGTAGATGTAAACAAGTGGGAATGTGGACGTAAACAAGTGGGAATATAGGTGTAAACAAGTGTGAATGTGTAAGTAAACGCGTGCATATGTTGAAGTAAACAAGTAGAAATATAGATGTTAACAAGTGGGAATGTGGATGTAAACAAGTGGGAATGTGGATGTAAACAAGTGGAAATATAGGTGTAAACAAGTGGGAATGTGTAAGTAAACACGTGCGTATGTTGAAGTAAACAAGTAGAAATATAGATGTTAACAAGTGGGAATGTGGATGTAAACAAGTGGGAATGTGGATGTAAACAAGTGGAAATATAGGTGTAAACAAGTGGGAATGTGTAAGTAAACACGTGCGTATGTTGAAGTAAACAAGTAGAAATATAGATGCAAACAAGTGGGAATGTGGATGTAAACAAGTGGAAATATAGGTGTAAACAAGTGGGAATGTGTAAGTAAACGCGTGCGTATGTTGAAGTAAACAAGTGGAAATATAGATGTAAACAAGTGGAAATATAGGTGTAAACAAGTTGGAATGTTTAAGTAAACACGTGGGAATGTAGATGTAAACAAGTGGGAATGTTTAAGTAAACAAGTGAAAAACTTCAAATGAAATACTGCTCTGGCTCCCGATATGGGGCGGTATAGCTCGGTTGGTAGAGTGGCCGTGCCAGCAATTTGAGAGTTCCAGGTTCGATCCCAGCTTCCACCATCCTAGTCACTGCCGTTGTGTCCTTGGGCAAGACACTTTACCCACCTGCTCCCAGTGCCACCCACACTGCTTTAAATGTAACTTACATATTGTGGTTCACTATGTAAAAGCGCTTTGAGTCAATATCAATCAATCAATCAATCAATCAATCTTTATTTATATAGCCCTAAATCACAAGTGTCTCAAAGGGCTGCACAAGCCACAACGACATCCTCGGTACAAAGCCCACATACGGGCAAGGAAAAACTCACCCCAGTGGGACGTCGATGTGAATGACTATGAGAAACCTTGGAGAGGACCGCATATGTGGGTAACCCCCCACCCTCTAGGGGAGACCGAAAGCAATGGATGTCGAGTGGGTCTTGTGAGAGTCCAGTCCATAGTGGATCCAACATACCGTATTTTCCGCACTATAAGGCGCACCGGATTATTAGCCGCACCTTCAATGAATTACATATTTCATAACTTTGTCCACCAATAAGCCGCCCCGGATTATAAGCCGCGCCTACGCTGCGCTAAAGGGAATGTCAAAAAAAACAGTCAGATAGTTCAGTCAAACTTTAATAATATATTGAAAACCAGCGTTCTAACAACTCTGTCCCAAAATGTACGCAAATGTGCAATCACAAACATAGTAAAATTCAAAATAGTGTAGAGCAATAGCAACATAATGTTGCTCGAACGTTAATGTCACAACACACAAAATAAACATAGCGCTCACCTTCTGAAGTTATTCTTCATTCGTAAATCCTTCGAATTCTTCGTCTTCGGTGTCCGAATTGAAAAGTTGCGCAAGCGTGGGTTCCAAAATGGCCGGCTCCGTCTCTTCGAAGTCATCGGAGTCAGTGTCGCTGTTGTTCTGTGAATCCTGCCTTCCGGAAAGCTCGGACCACAGTTGTGACCGAAATATCTGCCCAGGCATTTACGATCCACTGGCAAATGTTGGCGTATGTCGTCCGGCGCTGTCTGCCCGTCTTAGTGAAGGTGTGTTCGCCTTCGGAGCTGTGTGAAAAAAGCCACCCGGCCTCTTCGCGTAAACTTCCCTTAACCACTCGCTCATCTTTTCTTCATCCATCCATCCCTTCGAGTTAGCTTTTATGATGACGCCGGCTGGAAAGGTCTCTTTTGGCAAGGTCTTCCTTTTGAATATCACCATGGGTGGAAGTTAGCATGGCAAGCTAGAACCACAGTGAAGGATGACTTCTCATTCCCTGTGGTGCGAATATTCACCGTACGTGCTCCCGTTCCACAGTGCGGTTCACAGGAATATCAGTTGCTGTGAAATACGGTAGTAATCCGTGTGCGGATGGAGAGATTGCGTCTTTTTATGAACCGGATCCTTGTCGCTTTGTAGGAGCCATTTTGTGGTCTTTACAGATGTAAACAGGAAATGAAACGTACGGTGATATCCGCGCGTTTTTTCTTCTTCTTCCGGGGGCGGGTGGTTGCTTACAGTAGAAGAAGAAGCGCTTCCTGTTCTATGGGGGCGGGTGCTTACCTTGGCGGTTGCTTGCGTAGAAGAAGAAGCGCTTCCTGTTCTACCGGGAAAAAAGATGGCGGCTGTTTACCGAAGTTGCGAGATCGAAACTTTATGAAAATGAATCGTAATAAAGCGCACCGGGTTATAAGGCGCACTGTTAGCTTTTGAGAAAATTTGTGGTTTTTAGGTGCGCCTTATAGTGCGGAAAATACGGTAATAGTAAGAGTCCAGTCCATAGTGGGGCCAGCAGGACACCATCCCGAGCGGAGACGGGTCAGCAGCGCAGAGATGTTCCCAGCCGATGCACAGGCGAGCGGTCCACCCCGGGTCCCGACTCTGGACAGCCAGCACTTCATCCATGGCCACCGGACCTGTGCCCCCCCCCCCTCAAGGAAAAGGGGAGTAGAGGAGAAAAGAAAAGAAACGGCAGATCAACTGGTCCAACAGGGGGGCTATTTAAAGGCTAGAGTATACAAATGAGTTTTAAGATGGGACTTAAATGCTTCTACTGAGGTAGCATCTCTAATTGTTACCGGGAGGGCATTCCATAGTACTGGAGCCCGAATAGAAAACGCTCTATAGCCCGCAGACTTTTTTTGGGCTCTGGGAATCACTAATAAGCCGGAGTTCTTTGAACGCAGATTTCTTGCCGGGACATATGGTACAATGCAATCGACAAGATAGGACGGAGCTAGACCGTGTAGTATTTTATACGTAAGTAGTAAAACCTTAAAGTCACATCTTAAGTGCACAGGAAGCCAGTGCAGGTGAGCCAGTATAGGCCTAATATGATCAAACTTTCTTGTTCTTGTCAAAAGTCTAGCAGCCGCATTTTGTACCAACTGTAATCTTTTAATGCTAGACATAGGGAGACCCGAAAATAATACGTTACAGTAGTCGAGACGAGACGTAACGAACGCATGAATAATGATCTCAGCGTCGCTAGTGGATAAAATAGAACGAATTTTAGCGATATTACGGAGATGAAAGAAGGCCGTTTTAGTAACACTCTTAATGTGTGACTCAAAGGAGAGAGTTGGGTGGAAGATAATACCCAGATTCTTTACTGATTCGCCTTGTGTAATTGTTTGGTTGTCAAATGTTAAGGTGGTATTATTAAATAAATGTCGGTGTTTAGCAGGACCGATAATCAGCATTTCCGTTTTCTTGGCGTTGAGTTGCAAGAAGTTAGCGGACATCCATTGTTTAATTTCATTAAGACACGCCTCCAGCTGACTACAATCCGGCGTGTTGGTCAGCTTTAGGGGCATGTAGAGTTGGGTGTCATCAGCATAGCAATGAAAGCTAACACCGTATTTGCGTATGATGTCACCTAGCGGCAGCATGTAAATACTAAAGAGTGCAGGGCCAAGAACCGAACCCTGAGGAACTCCGCACGTTACCTTAACATAGTCCGAGGTCACATTATTATGGGAGACGCATTGCATCCTGTCAGTAAGATAAGAGTTAAACCACGACAAAGCTAAGTCTGACATACCAATACGTGTTTTGATACGCTCTAATAAAATATTATGATGGACGGTATCGAAAGCAGCGCTAAGATCAAGAAGCAGCAACATAGATGACGCATCAGAATCCATCGTTAGCAGTAGATCATTAGTCATTTTTGCGAGGGCTGTCTCCGTAGAGTGATTTGCCCTGAAACCGGATTGAAAAGGTTCACAGAGATTGTTAGACACTAAGTGTTCATTTAGCTGCTGTGCGACAATTTTTTCGAGGATTTTCGAAATAAAGGGAAGGTGGGACACCGGTCCGGTAGTTTACCATGAGGTCAGGATCAATAGAGAAAAAGCGCTATATAAATATAATTCAGGAGCAGCCCTGCAGGACTTTGGTTGTCATTTAGCAGCAACACGTCAGCTCGTAGGAGCACAACTTGTCACATGACCAAACTCAACCTTGATGTTGGAGTGTTTGCAGCTGGGCCCACGCACATACACACACGTGCGCAGTCAGGCGTGCGTGTGACTGCTAACCGTGGATGAATGACAGAGAAGAGGAGGAAGATGTTAGGTGACAGGTGGAAGACAGATGAGGGTCATGAAGAAGAAAAAGGAGGAGGAGCAAAGCTGAGTGGAGAACAGCAACACTCCTTCCTGCTCCTGTCACAAATCTCCCATATGGCGCACACACACACACACACACACACACACACACACACACACACTGCATGTCTGCGTGATGAATGACGGTGCTACAGCAAAGCACAGCACATTTGTTGTAAGGAGTGTTGTTCTCCTGCACTGACACCACTCTTCTGTAATGTGTGTGTGTGTGTGTGTGTGTGTGTGTGTGCGCATGAATTTTGGATGCGTGCTCTCGAGGTCAGGTTTGATTAGAAGTTAGTTTCAGGCATATTGATGTGTGTGTGTGTGTGTGTGTGTGTGTGTGTGCATGCAGCTGTGAAACAACATTTGACTGATTCACTTAATAAGGTCAGAGAGCTGAGGTCCGTATAGATCCACTAGATTACATTGCAGCATCGATACTGGACCCTGGCACACACACACACACACACACACACACACGCACGCACACACACAGTCAGACATTGCACTTCCTGCTAGCATGCTAATGGGCTGTCAGCGTGTTGCCTTTGTAGCGAGCTGTAGCAACGCATCATGGGAGCATTTGACCGGACTTCACGCTCACAGCTGTGACTTGGAGGCGCCAAACGTCCAGCTTGGTGAGGAGAGCCTCTGTTCGAGAGCGAGAGGGAGAGAGAGACTGAGAGAAAGAGAATAAGAAAGAAAGAAAGAGGGAGAGAGGAAAAAAAGAAAAGGTGAGCGAGAGAAAGAAGATAAGAGAGAGAGAAAGTGAAAGAGAGAATAAAAGAGAGAGAGAGTATGAGAAAGAGAAAATAAGAGAGAAAGAAAGAGAACAAGAGAGAGATAGAAAGATAGAAAGAAAGAGAGAGAAAGAAAATAAGAGAAACAGATAAAAGAGAATAGGAAGTAAAGAGAGAAAAAAAAAGATTGAAAGAGAGAAAGTGAAAGGGAGAAGAACAAGAGACGATAAGATGGAAAGAAAATAAGAGAGAGAGGAGTAAGAAAGAAAGAGAGAGAGAGGAAAAAACGACAGAAAGACTGAGAATGAAAGAGAACAAAAGAGAAAGACACAAAGAGATGGAGAGAGAAAGAGAGAATAAGAGAGAAAGAGAGAGAAAGAGAATAAAAGAAAAGGTGAGAGAGAGAAAGAAGATAAGAGAGAGAGAAAGTGAAAGAGAGAATAAAAGAGAGAGAGAGTATGAGAAAGAGAAAATAAGAGAGAAAGAAAGAGAACAAGAGAGAGATAGAAAGATAGAAAGAAAAAGAGAGAAAGAAAATAAGAGAAAGAGATAAAAGAGAATAGGAAGTAAAGAGAGAAAAAAAAAGATTGAAAGAGAGAAAGTGAAAGGGAGAACAAGAGACGATAAGATGGAAAGAAAATAAGAGAGAGAGGAGTAAGAAAGAAAGAGAGAGAGAGGAAAAAACGACAGAAAGACTGAGAATGAAAGAGAACAAAAGAGAAAGACACAAAGAGATGGAGAGAGAAAGAGAGAATAAGAGAGAAAGAGAGAGAAAGAGAATAAAAGAAAAGGTGAGAGAGAAAGAAGATAAGAGAGAGAGAAAGTGAAAGAGAGAATAAAAGAGAGAGAGAGTATGAGAAAGAGAAAATAAGAGAGGAAGAAAGAGAACAAGAGAGAGATAGAAAGATAGAAAGAAAGAGAGAGAAAGAAAATAAGAGAAAGAGATAAAAGAGAATAGGAAGTAAAGAGAGAAAAAAAAGATTGAAAGAGAGAAAGTGAAAGGGAGAACAAAAGACGATAAGATGGAAAGAAAATAAGAGAGAGAGGAGTAAGAAAGAAAGAGAGAGAGAGGAAAAAAAACGACAGAAAGACTGAGAATGAAAGAGAACAAAAGAGAAAGACACAAAGAGATGGAGAGAGAAAGAGAGAATAAGAGAGAAAGAGAGAGAAAGAGAATAAAAGAAAAGGTGAGAGAGAGAAAGAAGATAAGAGAGAGAGAAAGTGAAAGAGAGAATAAAAGAGAGAGAGAGTATGAGAAAGAGAAAATAAGAGAGAAAGAAAGAGAACAAGAGAGAGATAGAAAGATAGAAAGAAAGAGAGAGAAAGAAAATAAGAGAAAGAGATAAAAGAGAATAGGAAGTAAAGAGAGAAAAAATAGATTGAAAGAGAGAAAGTGAAAGGGAGAACAAGAGACGATAAGATGGAAAGAAAATAAGAGAGAGAGGAGTAAGAAAGAAAGAGAGAGAGAGAGAGGAAAAAACGACAGAAAGACTGAGAATGAAAGAGAACAAAAGAGAAAGACACAAAGAGATGGAGAGAGAAAGAGAGAAAGAGAGAGAAAGAGAGAGAAAGAGAATAAAAGAAAAGGTGAGAGAGAGAAAGAAGATAAGAGAGAGAGAAAGTGAAAGAGAGAATAAAAGAGAGAGAGAGTATGAGAAAGAGAAAATAAGAGAGAAAGAAAGAGAACAAGAGAGAGATAGAAAGATAGAAAGAAAGAAAGAAAGAAAGAAAGAAAATAAGAGAAAGAGATAAAAGAGAATAGGAAGTAAAGAGAGAAAAAAAAAGATTGAAAGAGAGAAAGTGAAAGGGAGAACAAGAGACGATAAGATGGAAAGAAAATAAGAGAGAGAGGAGTAAGAAAGAAAGAGAGAGAGAGGAAAAAACGACAGAAAGACTGAGAATGAAAGAGAACAAAAGAGAAAGACACAAAGAGATGGAGAGAGAAAGAGAGAATAAGAGAGAAAGAGAGAGAAAGAGAATAAAAGAAAAGGTGAGAGAGAGAAAGAAGATAAGAGAGAGAGAAAGTGAAAGAGAGAATAAAAGAGAGAGAGAGTATGAGATTGAGAAAATAAGAGAGAAAGAAAGAGAACAAGAGAGAGATAGAAAGATAGAAAGAAAGAGAGAGAAAGAAAATAAGAGAAAGAGATAAAAGAGAATAGGAAGTAAAGAGAGAAAAAATAGATTGAAAGAGAGAAAGTGAAAGGGAGAACAAGAGACGATAAGATGGAAAGAAAATAAGAGAGAGAGGAGTAAGAAAGAAAGAGAGAGAGAGGAAAAAACGACAGAAAGACTGAGAATGAAAGAGAACAAAAGAGAAAGACACAAAGAAAGTGAGAGAGAAAGAGAGAATAAGAGAGAAAGAGAATAAGAGAAAAGGTGAGCGAGAGAAAGAAGATAAGAGAGAGAGAGAATGTGAAAGAGAATAAAAGAGAGAGTATGAAAAAGAGAAAATAAGAGAGAAAGAAAGAGAACAAAAGAGAGATAGAAAGAAAGAAAGAGAGAGAAAAAATAAGAGAAATAGATAAAAAGAGAATAAGAAATAAAGAGAGAAAAAGAAAAAGAGTGAAAGAGACAAAGAGAAAGGGAGAGAAAGAGAGCATAAGATAGAAAGAAAATAAGAGAGAAAGAGAGAGAGAGGGAAAATAAGAAAGAAAGAGAGGGAGCAAGAAGACACACAGAGAGAGAGAGATGAAGAGGTAACATAAGAGAGAGAGAACGACTGAGAGTGAGAGAACAAGAGAGGACACAGACAGAGAGTGAGAGAGACAAAGAGAGAAGAAGAGAGAGAGAAAGAAAATAAGACAAAAGGAGAGCGAGAAAAAGAGGATAAATGAGAGCAAGAGAGAGTGAAAGAAAGAAAGAGAAATAAAAGAAGGTGAGGAAGAGAAAGAAAATAAGACAGAAAGAGAATATCAGAGAGAAAGGGAGAAAAAGAAAATCAGGATGAAAGAAGATAAGAGAGAGAGAGGATAAAAGAGAGTCAATAAGAGAGAGAGAGAGGATGAAAAGAGAGAGTAAATACGAGAGAGAGAGAGAGAGTAAATAAGGAGATGATGAGAGAAATAAAATAAGACAGAAAGAGAATATGAGAGAGAGAGATGGAGAGAAAGAAAATCAGGATGAAAGAAGATAAGAGAGAGAGTAAATAAGAGAGAGATATGATAAGTAAATAAGAGAGAGATATGATAAGTAAATAAGAGAGAGATATGATAAGTAAATAAGAGAGAGATATGATAAGTAAATAAGAGAGAGATATGATAAGTAAATAAGAGAGAGATATGATAAGGGAAACAAAAATCCCAGAAGAAGAATCTTGTAGAATTATAATGGAAGAATCTAGAAATATGTATTATATACACTCTGTACTCTATGATTAAGTCATGTAATATATACTCTATATGTAATATACTCAGTTACTGAAAACCAGTAACTAGTTACTTTATTTCAAAAGTAACTCAGTTACTTACACCAAAAAGTAATGCGTTACTGTGAAAAGCAACTATTTAGTTACTTTTCATTTTTCATTTTTTTTAAGGCTCCCATTAATGCCCTTTTAGCCTTCATTTCAGTACTCTTATTGCACTGGACAATAATACAATGTGTTGATCAACTTGACTCAACTCTGCTAAGCCATGTGGTCTACATACAAGCCTGCTAAGCCATGGGGTCTACATACAAGCCTGCTAAGCCATGTGGTCTACATACAACACACAAAGACAAAGATATGTTTCAAAGGGTCCATTTTAGTGTGGGCCAGAACAAATTGACAAAACTATTTGAAATAGCTGCAACATAACATGCATAAGCAGAGGTGGGACCAAGTCATTGTTTTGCAAGTCACAAGTAAGTCTCAAGTCTTTGCCCTCAAGTCCGAGTCAAGTCCCGAGTCAAGACAGGCAAGCCCCGAGTCAAGTCCAAAGTCAACACTGGAAAGTCTCAAGTCAAGTCCTAAGTCCTGCATTTTGAGTTTCGAGTCCTTTCATGTCCTTTTAACCACAGACTAATATATTAACACAGATTGTGTATGCTTTTCAAACGCTGTATTTATTTATTAAAACAAGTGCATTTTAAATTGCAGGAAAGAAAATTGTGCTGACATTGCACTTTATAATAGCACTATTAACCAGTCATTTTAAACATTAACTCATTCCTTTACAGAACAAACACATTGAAAAATAAAGTGCAAATGTACTTATTTGTACAAAAGTGTTAACATTGAAAAAACATGACATATACGTGGACATAACAAAAAAGTTGTACTTTTTATATGTCAGGGCCCTATGCTGCATTGCATTTGCAAAAGACCAAATTAGCCAAGAGTCTGTCAGTCATTTGTGCACGATGGGGGCGTAGTATGATGCCACCATGGCTGAAAACTCGCTCCACTGGAGCACTGGAGGCAGGCACTGCCAAGACTCTCATGGCCACTCGGAACAGTGAAGGAAGAGTCTTCATGTTCAATGCCCAGAACAAAAGGGGGGAGAGAGGTTTTTTGGGTTGGTGCACTACTTGTAAGTGTATCTTGTGTTTTTTATGTTGATTTAATTAAAAAAAGAAAAAATATATATATTTCTTGTGCGGCCCGATACCAATCGATCCACGGACCAGTACCGGGCCACGGCCCGGTGGTTGGGGACCACTGAGGTAAACAACCAACAGTATGTCAGAAAGCTAGCTAAAACGGTACACATATTCATAATATAGTATACATTTTAACTGACCTTTATTTGACTATTTTTGTCTTTTTTTAGGTGGCTAAAATACTTGGTGCTGCTGACCGCCGTCTAACGTTACGTGTGATATATTGACTAACGTAACCCTGCTTAAAAAAAAATCACTGAACAAAAAGTATGAATAAGGTAGTGAACTGCAACAGATTCCCGTGTTTGCAATAACGTTATAACGTTAGCAGTGAGTTTACAGCCTCACTGATTTAACTACACAGCAAATAAAAGTCACGTTACTTAGCCAATAAACGTTATCTTACATTCAAAACTTACCGTTCTTTGTGCAACTTCAAATGCCGGACGAAGTTGGAAGTTGTTGCCTCTCCATCAGTAATTTTCGAACCGCATGTGTTGCATACTGCAAACCGTTTTGTGTTGACCACCTCGTAATTTTTATACCCAAACAAAATTATTTTAGGTATCATTTTTTGTTCACTGGCGTGTGGTTTGGACATGTCTTCTTCGTTGGTTGTCCTGCAATTTGATTGGATGAATGCTGTGTGATGAAAACAAAGTAGATCTAATTTGATTGGCTGTTGTACTGAGACCACACCAGCTGACACACGCAACGCTGATAGACAAGTACACAATGAAAAATACGGAGCGCTCCCGAATAACTTTTTCATCTTTGGGTTTTGGGGAAAGTAGCCAGTCATGTCAAGTCATGTCAATTCAAAAGGCTCAAGTCCAAGTGAAGTCACAAGTCATTGATGTTAAAGTCTAAGTCGAGTTGCAAGTCTTTTTACATTTTGTCAAGTCGAGTCTAAAGTCATCAAATTCATGACTCGAGTCTGACTCGAGTCCAAGTCATGTGACTCGAGTCCACACCTCTGTACATAAGTAACAAACTGCATAATAACAACATGTCACAACATAGCTGTAAACCTGGCTTCACCCAAGGAAGGCACACATGACATGATTATATGTCATGTCACTATATACAGCACACATACTGCTATACACACAAAGCCTAAACAGGCCTTTTTTCCCCTCAAGGAATTGTGAAATAAAATCATGTCTTCAGAGAAGCCCAGAACACTCTACGCATTTCCCCAGTTTTAGTTTAGAGAAAAGGAAAGATTGGCCTGGCCCACTAGGATCCCTCCTTATGTTTGTGAACTTTATAGTCTATACATTTAGAGTGATGTGATAATCAAATACTCTATTAGTCTAGAATGAAAGAGTATATAAGAGAATTGACAGAGTGTGTGTACCTTCAGTGCTGAATGATGAGCAGAGGCAGAGTTTGGAGTGTCTTCTTTAGCTTGCTTTCCCTGTTTATGTGCTCACTGTCCACTGTGTCCAGGAACTTGGAAAATGTTTTCGTGCCATTTGCCGTTTGACGCCCGCTATCATGCTAATTAGCTGCCTGTAAGCGGGTGACTCCACTGTAGAAATAGCCTGCATGTCTTCTAGCACATACGCTGCAATGGCTCTATCAATGTTGTCCTGGCTAGCAGTCCCTCCGTTAAAATCCTTAGGTGGAGGTGGAGGTGAAGTGTGTCTCTCTTTACTAGCTTCGTCGAAGCATGTTGCTTTTGTAGCGGTTTCAGCAGATTTGAATTGCTGTTTTGGGCAGTAGATAGGATCTTTGATCCAAGACACAACTTACATTTAACTAAAATGTTATTTTCTTTGTGCTCGACAAAAGAAAAGTAGTGAGAATATCTCCATGTTAAGAAACTCAGCTTTGGCTCCGCCAGGATGTCTTGTTAGTAAACACACACGTCCCCTGCCCCACCCACACGCACGCACGCACGCACGCACGCACGCACGCACGCACGCACGCACGCACGCACGCACGCACACACACACACACACACACACACACACACACACACACACACACACACACACACACACACACACACACACACACACACACACACACACAGAGCGCGCCTCTTGTGACAGAGGAAGATTCAGAAGGACGACACTGCAGCTCTCCAATAAAACACACTCAGACCTTCTCAGTTTCTAGCCGATACTATATAAAAAAATAACGAAAAATAACGCCGTAACGCATCATGTAGTAACGGTAACTGAGTTACTGAATATAAAAAATAACACGTTAGACTACTAGTTACTGCCGAAAATAACGGCGTTACAGTCCCAACACTGAATATTCTACATATGTACTGTACTACGTACTGTAAGTATGATGCTATGTGTATAATATACTACATATGTAATATATACTTTATATGTAATATACTACATATGTAATATATACTCTATATGTAATATACTACATATGTAATATATACTCTATATGTAATATACTACATATGTAATATATACTCTATATGTAATATACTACATATGTGATGTATACTCTATGTAATATACTACATATGTACTGTACTAAATACTGTAAGTATGATGCTGTGTGTGTAATATACTACATATGTAATATATACTCTATATGTAATATACTACATATGTACATCGTCGGCATCCTTCCGTCTCGGGAGACGATGGGGTAGATCCAAAAAGGGGGGGGGTCTCACTGGGATGGTCCCTCCCACGGACGGAGATGGCCCCTGGCACCTGTTTCCTTCGCCAATCGGATGGGCTTAGAACCGGTATCTGCTGGAGTGACCTCTCCAGTGGATCTACATGGCCTGGGCATGGAACTATGGAGGGCAAGCTGTTGTCCAGGCAGCTAGCCCCTCCTCTCCGCATGGCTGGTGGATCCAAGGGACTCCGGCTCCTGATTTTCTGTCGGGGTTTACTCCCGCCCCGTCCTTGTTTGTGAATGACTGAGCATTTCTTGGAAGCTGCTTTTATACCCAATCATGGCACCCACCTGTTCCCAATTAACCTGTTCACCTGTGGGAGTATTACATATACAAGCTATAGGTGCTAAATATTATCCCAATGACCATATAAGGAATTCAAGAAGGACTTGGGTGGGGCACGATGCCATGATCTAATTTGCATAATTGGCCACACCGACGCATGGCATCCCGGACAAGCCCCCACGTGTCCTGAACTTGTGCCAAGGAATGAAGTACAGGCCAGTTGGAACGAAGGGATCGTAAAAGACAGCGAATGCTAAATCTAGCAGAGGAAACGGTTGATGCCTGGAGAGCAGAGAGAGAGACGCGAGTGCGAATCCCTCTTTTTCTAGGTGAGCCAATGACACGAACATGAAATGTATTGAAAATACACAACAAGACCTACTAATCGTTGACAAGAGCCATGGCTCATGCAGCAGGTTCTCCAGTAACCAAAGGGTTTCCGGTTCGAATCCCAGTGGCCGCTGTTGTGCCCTTAGGCAGGATACTTTACCCACATTTCCCTCTGGGTCAGACACGGTCCCCGAGCTACACAATGGCTGCCTGCTGCTCCTCAACAGGAGGCGTCAAATGGAGGGACAAAAAAAAATGACTTGACCCATTCTTTTATTTTGAAGGTCCGACTTCACCGGGTGCGGAACAGGAAGCTACAGCAGCAATTCAACATTGTTAAAATACGGGGGAGTTGGGAGGAAGACCAGGAACAGTCGTTGAATTTGTTGCTAACTCGACGGGTATGAACTTGCTGAATATAAGTTAGCAACATCGATCCCTCCTGCTCAGTCTTCTTATTCTCTGGCAGACCAGAGGTGTGTTCACGTTAAGCTACGTCCGCAGACAGTCCCATCATCATGTGTTTATGATGAAGGGCCAATAAATGAATACAGCAACTAACTCTGACCCATCTGTGCTTGTGCTGCCGAATGGGTTTGCATTTAATCACGGAAACAAAAGTGCTAACATTTATGCAAACTGGAGGATCCGGAGAGGGGGGACTCCTGGGGGGTTGGGCGACTCCTGGGGGGTTGGGCGACTAGAAGGGTCTGATGGGCGGAGGAGATCCTGCTTCCAGGTTGGGTGAGAAAAGATGGCGGAAAAGAACAGGTGGCAGGTAAAATACTAATAGACCCAAACGCAGAGACCAATCAATGGTCTCCATGGCAACCACTGCACCACCGTTCTTTACACCTGCCAATCGGTGGCGAAGAGGCGGGGCCTTGAGCGGCACAGCGGGCAGGTGACGGCGCATGATGTCATCGGCAGCGGGCCAGATGCAGAGCGCAGATGTCCTGGTGATGCTGAAGAGCATCGTCGGCGTGGAGGAAGGAGCGGACAGAAATAGCTGAGTGGGCGGCGGTTGACTCACACCCGGTGAGCGGCGGCAAGGCGGGAGCGCTTTGCTGGCAGTCAGCTGGCAGTTGTGTAACCCCCGCCCCCCTCGCTAACATCATCACAGGCGCCATTTGTCACTCAGGAGGGGCGGGGCTTAGCCAGAATCCGATCGAATTAATCACATCAATCAAAGCCGGTTATGAGGGAAGCACAACAAAATCGATTCACCTTCGAATCGCGAATCTTATTCATCCCGATTCTAAATTTATATATATATATATATATATATATGTATATATATGTATGTGTGGGGAAAAAAAATCACAAGACTATTTCATCTCTACAGGCCTGTTTCATGAGGGGGGTACCCTCAATCGTCAGGAGATTTTAATGGGAGCATTCGCATACCATGGTTTATATAGGGCACAGAGTGGGTGGGTACAGGCTGGCCTAGGGGCGTGGTGATTGGTTCATGTGTTACCTAGGAGGTGTTTCCGTCTATGGCGGCATGCTGTTACAATTTCGCTGCGCTTGTTGAGGGATGACAGGTCTGGACGGTAGATAATAAACAGTTTCTCTTTCAAGCATAGGTTGCATCTTTTATTACCACTATTGTAAGGTGTGCTGGATGCAAGAATTTGCCATGTTATTGAATATTCAACATTATTGTCTTTGAGGTCCCAAATGTGTTTGCTGAGTTCTGTGGTATTTCGCAGGTTTTTGTTCCTGAAAGAAGCCTTGTGGTTGTTCCATCTGGTTTTGAATTCACCCTCGGTTAATCCTACATATGTGTCGGATGTGTTAATGTCCTTGCGTATTACCTTAGATTGGTAGACAACTGATGTTTGTAAGCATCCCCCGTTGAGAGGGCAATCAGGTTTCTTTCGACAGTTACATGCTTTGTTGGTTTTGGAGTCGTTCTGACTGGGGGTCGACGGCTCATTTGCAATTGTTTTGTTGTGGTTTGAGATGATTTGTCGTATATTGTTCATGCAGCTGTAGCTCAATTTGATGTTGTTCTTGTTGAATACTTTTCTTAGGTTGTTGTCTTTGGGAAAGTGTTTGTCAATCAGGTTGAGGAATTTGTGTCCAATGCAAGACCTACTGACTCAAGCACTAGACTTCGCCTCAGACTACGACTCAATCACAGGCAACGAAAGAAACATCATCATCCACGCAAAAAACTCCATTCTCATCCACAACAGTACACCATGGCAAAAAAAGAACAATGCAACATTTGACGTCACTATGGGAAGTTTTGACGGAGCAGAAACGTGTGAACTCGTTGGGAGTTTCCTCCTCTCCCAGCTCGCTAGCCTCAATCTGAACCTTGGTATTTACCGTGATGATGGACTGGCAGTGTGTCGCGCCTCGCCAAGGAGCAGCGAGAATACCAAGAAGGGCATATGCCAAATTTTCAAAGAGAACGGCCTACGGATCACGATTGAAGCCAACAAGCAAACCGTCAACTTCCTTGACGTCACTTTCAACCTGAGAAATAACAGCTACCAACCATTCACGAAACCCAACACAACACTCCAATACGTGCACCATGACAGCAACCACCCACCCACCACCACGAAAAGAATACCTACCGGAATCAATAAAAGGCTATCGATGCTGTCATCTAGCAAAGCTGAATTTGACCAAGCAACCCCCCCGTACCAAAAAGCCCTTGATGAAAGCGGATACAATTTCACCCTCACCTATGAACCCACGCCAGGAAACCAGCCAAAAAAGAACAGAAAACGGAACGACATCATCTGGTACAACCCCCCATACAGCAAAAACGTTTCAACGAACATTGGACACAAATTCCTCAATCTGATTGACAAACACTTTCCCAAAGACAACATCCTAAGAAAAGTATTCAACAAGAACAACATTAAATTGAGCTACAGCTGCATGAACAATATACGACAAATCATCTCAAACCACAACAAAACAATTGCAAATGAGCCGCCGGCCCTCAGACAGAGCGACTCCAAAACCAACAAAGGATGTAATTGTCGAAAGAAACCTGATTGCCCTCTCAACGAGGGGTGCTTACAAACATCAGTTGTCTACCAATCTAAGGTAATACGCAAGGACATTAACACATCCGACACATATGTAGGATTAACCGAGGGAGAATTCAAAACCAGATGGAACAATCACAAGGCCTCTTTCAGGAACAAAAACCTGCGAAATACCACAGAACTCAGCAAACACATTTGGGACCTCAAAGACAATAATGTTGAATATTCAATAACATGGCAAATTCTTGCATCCAGCACACCTT